>NW_024428248.1:0-34814 GCF_017562075.2 Anopheles merus | reverse complement strand
TATATATATATATATATATATATATATATATCTGCTTTATATATATATAGTATAGTAAATATATATATATATATATATATATATATGTGTAATTTCCTTTTGAGCTATGGGTTGCAAACTTATTTTATCGTAATGTGTTATAATTTCAGTCTCATTTAGATAACCGCAGAGAAGGAATTAATTTGGATCTGCTCGCGGGTAATTGAAATACCCTATTCAAATACTCCACGTTGAGCTCCCTCCCTTTAAAACGCGGAGAGGTACATTAAAGACACTGGAACTCATATTTGATTTCGTTTCATTTATTTTTCTATCTATTGATTAAACAAAGTTGCTTTTAACCTAACTTAAACTATAATGATAAAACATAGTTTGAGGAAAGTGAGGGAAAAAAGAGGAAAATTAGTAAGAAAAAAAAATAATCGGATGAAGAAGAGGGTCAGCTAGAACTAGGCAGTGATCGGAGTCAGTATCTAAATGACTGACGAAATGCAAAAGTCATACGAGTTAAGTGATTCGTTAATTTTTTGGATGCATGCTACCCAACGGACACCAGCAATCAGAGATCCCTGAATAAGCGCTTGAATAAGAACTTAAATTGACGAAATTATTCGAGTGATCCCGACCCGTCAAGACCCGAAGCCGAAGCAAAAGCCGAACGGAGGTCTGCACGAATATTCGTATGATAGCCCCCCTCCCCTTTTTTGCAGATTTTCTTTCTGAAATTACACTATGCACATCAACACAATACGATTTGTTGAAAATATGAATATTAAACGAACAAAAATCAAAATCACATGCACTACAAACTCTGAACTTCATTCCAATCAACGCACACTATTAAAAAAAAAAACACTTTTTACACTCGCACAGTGAATAAAATCACAAAATTGCCACAACATTTACTGCTCTTCCTCACTGTTGCTCCTGGTTCCTCTCGCTGCATTCTACGGGTCACCTACACCAATACTACGACACAGACACAGATGATGATGACCCACCTCTGACCCCTACAAAGGATTGAGATGTTCGATGTATCTTGCGATAATTTGGTAAAGCTACAAATATTCAAACGAGTAGATGTTTGGGAGCTGAGCAAAGCATAGAGGTATGACGAGTTATTAGCCCGATCCTCACCAATCTACCAAGCTCCGAACCCGGAGTCTACTGTACGCGCGCGTGTCTCAATTCAATGTAGTCTCATTCTATTAATTTTTTTTGTATATTTATAGTTTTAAAACTTTGGTGCATTTAGAATGTAAATTAGTTTTTAAAAAATCATCGCATTTTAAAGGACAAAAGAATGAAAAAAAATCATCATCACCTAGAGTTGACAATTGACAATACATTTAGACTACATTAGTTCTAACAAAATCAGAGCACAATTTTCTAAACTCAGATAACGAACCAGCATTGATGATTTCCTGTGGCATTCTATTGTAATACTGGATACCTCTGTGAAACAAAGAATTTCTGGCTCCTGCAGTCATATAGTTTGGCACTCTTGGAGCATTAGCTCCCCGTGTGGGGTAATTGTGAATGTCTACTCCTCTCACAACTCTTTGCGTAAGATATGTAGGTAGACGTCTTTTTATTAGATTATCAATGAATATCATTGTCTGATACCTCACTCTCTGTTTTATGGACATCCATTGTAAGACCATTCGCATTGTAACAGAAGAGGTATAACGCCCACAATCAAGGATAGCCCGCATTGCCTTATTCTGCAGCCTTTGAAGTCGCGTGAACTGTGTTTCAGTCGCCAGAAACAAAATCGAGGCACAAAAATCTAGATGAGGTCCAATAAGTGATAAGTATAATTGTATCTTACCGCAACGGTTTACATCCTTTCTCAGTCTGCAAATAACTCCAACCTTTTTAGCCACCTTCTTTATAACGTTGTCAATATGGTCCGTAAATCTGAGTTTATCGTCAACTATCACTCCTAAATATTTTATACTAGATACAATTTCTACAGATACATTATTTATTACTAATTGAGTGGGTAGGCTAAATAGTCTTCGACACACAACCAAGGCTTTAGTTTTCTCAGGATTCAATTTGAGTTTCTTATGTTTCAGCCACCTATCCAGTGAGTCTAGATCCTGATTGAGTTTCCTAAAAATATCACAATGGTCATTACCACTAGTGAAGATGACTGTGTCATCCGCAAATAAATTGATGTCGCAATGCTGTAAAACCCTTTTCATATCGTTAATATACATTAAGAAAAGTATTGGTCCTAGAACACTTCCCTGAGGTACTCCTAGGGTGTTCTCGACGGCACTTGATATTTTGTTGTTAAATACAGTTCTCTGTGTTCTGTCTTGGAGATAACTCTCGAACCATCGTAGTTCGTTGCCTTTAATGCCAAAACTCATTAACACTTTTAATAATAGTGGCCTTGAAATTGTTTCAAAGGCCCTTTTTAGGTCGAGGAATACAGCAATTGTAGTCTTTTTACCATCAAAAGCTTCCTTCCATTTTGCCAGCACTAGGTTAAGAGCCGATTCGCAAGAATGACCAACCCTATAACCCGACTGTTCAGGTATAAATAAATGATTGCTGTTTATATATTCTACTAATTGTTCTTTAACAACTGTCTCTAATACTTTTTCAAAAATATTTAATTTGTTTATAGGCCTGAATTCATTTGCAAGAACAGTTCCCGATACTTTTTGTATAGGTACAACAAGAGACTCTTTCCAGGAGGTTGGAAACACTCCTCTCGTGATCGAATAATTAATAATGTTTAGTAGTTCATGTCCTACAGTGTGAAAACAATCTAGTAGGATTTTTGAATTGACATTATTGATTCCTGATGAATTATTTAGATTTTTGACCACGTTTTTCAATTATCCGTAGGAGATAGATCTAAATGTAAATATATAGTCCGTTTCACGAAGACTTGCGTAAGCTTCATTAGTTTGACCAATACTACGATGAATGTCCAATACGCTCTGGACAAAGAATTTATTGAAAGTTTCAGCAATTTTCTCGGAGTCATACACCATTGATCCATTGAATATTATACAAGGGCTATTAATAGTTCCTCTTGGATTCAGTAAAGATTTTAGGATTTTCCAAAGTTCCTTACTATTCTTTCTATTCTGATTAATTTTATGTTCAAAGTATGATCTTCGAGTTGTAGTTAAAGCTCTACTATACAAATTTCTAGCTGTTTTATAAATTGTCCAATCAGAATTCTGGTTTGTTTGGAGAAATTTGTTATAGTATTTGTCTCGTTTATGTTTCTGCTGGGCCAATTGAATTGTGTACCATTTAGCTGAACAATTTGTGTTTATTGTTTTCTCTTGCACAAGCTGTGACATACTATTCTCTAAGACAGCTGCTAACCTAATACATTTATCGTTGATATTAGCAACATTTTCCTGAATTCCTTCAGACACCATCCTATTCAAAATTTCTGGAGAGTACTTTTTCCAGCACTTAACTCGTAATAGATTAGTACGGGTATATTTTTCATCGATTGACCATTGAATTGTTTCATGATCTGAAATTTTAAGTTGTTTTTAATGCAAGTTGAAACTGAATAGTTATTTGTATACATGTGGTCAATCAATGTTCTACTACTGCGTGTTATTCTTGTGGGCAGATTCACTATTTGTCGTATGCCCAATCCTTCTGTAATCCTTTTTAGATGTCTAGACTCAGATGCATTCATCCAGTTGATATTAAAATCTCCCATCACTATATTTATTTTATCGTATTCTAAAAATTGTTCTAACCACTCTTCAAGAATAGCTAGGAACCTAGAAGGACTCGAACTGGGTGAGTGATAGATTAGGCCGTACCTTGCTTTTGTAGTATTTTTCAAAACTGAAATTGCTAAGAACCAGTTACCTTCTTTCGCTTCATTTAGGAGCACCTTAAATTGTACTGAGCTATGTATATACATTGATACACCACCAGTGTGTCTAGAATGTGATAAACATGAAACTGTATTATAGCCTTTTAGCGAATATTGTTCGAAGGCTTCCGGATCAACTATGTGAGTCTCAGATAGAAATATTAGTAATGGATGTATTTCGTCAACCATAGTTTTAAGGATACTGTAATTAGAAGACAGACCTCCAATATTTAAGTATACATAAGGAAAACTCTTTTATGTTTCATGGTGGATGTTAATTGCTATTGAACTAGTTCTTGATTCCTCAGTTTTAGCTTCTTATAACAAGGACACTGGTAACTATTAGCCGCATGTTCAATGTTATATTTTAATTTCCTGTTCTCATTTGCTACAATACAATTTATACATATAAACAAATTAGCATCTTTTGTGCACTGTTCCATTCCCCTCCCTGACTTACCCAACCCAGCCGGTACGCTGTGGTGCGTATTACTTAATCGTTGTTTGTCGTTTGTGCGGTACACCCTGGTTGACGACACAAATCTGCTGGTCTGCTGATTCTGCTTTTTACGCTGCTTCCCGTGGTGCGACGCGGACTCTGGGTTCCTGTCCCCCACACTTCGGGTGGACAGTGGGGGGTCTGCATCGTTGGTCACCACTCCAAGCACGTAAGGCACCTCTCCTGAAACGAAAATTGTATAGAGGATAAACGAAAAAAGAGCTATAGACAAAAGATATAGTTTAAGTCTGAAAATAGAAAGAGAGAAGAGAAAAAGGAAGCTGGAAAGAAACGAAAAGTAAAGAAATGAAGATTAGTAACTTTCCAGCTTACGGTGGCCCTTGCGGTGTTGGTTGTTGCCGTGCCGCATTGTTGTCCATTGTTACTCGGGAATGGCACCGCTGCTGCATCTCGTTCCCGATAGAACCGTGGACAGCGGAACAGCACGTGTTCTACGTCCTCTACGGCGTCCCCGCACTCGGGGCAGTTGGGCGAGCCATCTAGGATGCCTTTCTCGACGAAATAGGAGCGCAAGAACCCGCGTTCCGTGAGGAGCTGGGTGTGGAAAAAGTCGACTTCCCCATGCTTGCGGCCGACCCAGAGATTAATGTCTGGAATCAGCCTCCTAGTCTTCAATCCTGGTGCTCCTGGTTGCCCTGCATCCGTTGTCCACTGGTCCTGCCAGCGCCTCATCGTTTCCTCCCTTTGCCACTTCCGTGTGTCTGATTGAACACCACCACTCGCTACCTTTTCGTCGTGGCAGCGGATATCCTCCTGCATGCGGAGGACTAACGGGGTGGTGTTGGCGACATCGCAAGCGGCATCATAAGAAACGGTCTGGAAGGCACTAGCGACTCGGAGAGCGACCGACCAACTTCACTGTACTGAAAATGAAGCCTACTGCGTTAACGTGTGTATGCGCTTCTGCCAAGCCAACCACGCCGTACTGCATGTGTGTGAATATTTGCATCACTGGACTAAGAACACAAATCTCACCGCACAGCAGATCGTGTGTCGCCAAGTGTGTGCGTGTGTTTATGTTGTATACGATAATATAGGTTGCCGACCCCTGGGAACGAAGTGGTGAGTGCCGCTCGGGGCTCGATCGTAGGTACGTGGGTGCAAGGAGATCCCGTCCGGAAAATCCACGCAAACAATGAGACTCCAAATTTTGAGTGATTCAGGCCGAGGGGTATGAGGAAGCTTGAGGAAGCAAGGAGAAACGCGCTGCGGTGAGAGCGCGCTTTGCTTTTTGAGTGCGCTTGTTACTAACACAACACGAACCCAGCGTATTGGAACAAGCCGTGTGTGATTGTGTGCGTGCGTCGACGGCTATTTCAGCTGGAGAACTCGTTTTTTATTTGCACTCAATTTTTGCCGGTCAGTTTGTCTCATTCTTACTACCACATTTGACTTCATACAAAGTGGCAAAGTTCGACGTTTCGAATGTTGATGTTTTTAATCTCCTTGATTCTGCGTGATAATGTGTACAAAAACTTGTTATAGTGAAGTGTATTAATGTGTTTAGTGTTACTTCGACGTGCACAGTTAATTTAAATATGAAAAGTGTTGGAAAACAAAGTGTTTTAGTGATATTTATGCCTGTTTGTACATCGGCCAAAGAGGTAAACATCATGTTAACAAAGTCAACAAAAAGGTAAATAACAACAACATGCATAGAGGTATATGCTCTTTTTGCAAATGTAAAAGAATTATGCCATATGCAAATATTATGTTAGATTTGTGACAAAAGTGTTTTTACTATTATTTACCCGAGTTATTCCATTTCCCTCCCCGCCTATCCACTTGTGTACCGGTAAAATAATAAAAATCGTGGCATATCGTTGTGCATATAATGTGTTTTATGTTTTAATAGTTTAATATGCGGCTAGTTAATTTCGCTGCCGTGGTTAGCATACCGGACATGCAGATTATGGGGTTGCGAACGCCAAACGAAATCCGGGATGTAGCAATAACCGGGATCGCACGTGTACATCTTGGCTTGTACGTCGTGGCTTTGTGATGAGCGGGTCGATCCGAACTTACCGGGTCAGAGTCATCCGTAAGTGACCAGTAGTCGTTCGGGTCGACCCGAAAGGTACAAGTAGGTAAAGTAGGCCCAAGCACCGGGTCGGAAATGCTTATTAAATTACGTACCTACTGATTATTCGGGTTGGCCCAAACTCGCTGCACCCACAGGTCGAATTTGATTCCTAAAGTGATCTAGCAACCCTTACTGCAACTATGGTTCGGGATCGATTCCGTGAGACTCCGGATCGTATCGTAAAATTAATCGTCAAGTATAGCTAAACCCACGAGAGCAGTAAAGGACAGTTAACACTTTTGTTAGAAACCCGGTTATGAATGCCCGCCTGGCTGCAGGAATTCAAGCGAGACCACCATACAATGCATGCATAAATTATATTATGACATAACATAAACGATCAAATTTTATTATGAGCGTGATTATTACAATCTAAATTAAAATTAATAATTTAATTAATTAATTAATTAATTAAGCCTGTCTCGTGGTACAGTCGTCAACTCGTACGACTTAACAACATGCTCGTCATGGGTTCAAGCCCCAAATAGACCGTTATGGGGGGTTATCCAAAAGTCACTGAAAGCCAACACGACAAGTGGTACAGCCAGGCCTTGATCGACACCGTTTGTTGAGTCAAAAGAAAAAAAAATTAAAATAGTTCGATCTGGACCAGTCATATGGTTAACTTTTAATAAATAATTTGAAATTTAACAAACCCTGTTTTCCATACAAACGCATGCTTTTAAATTGAACTGTCAACCAAGTATCAAGTGTTCAATTAAAAAGCATGCCAACGAATAAGCGTTGAACTACAGTCAGAATTCAATAGTTTGTATCAGAATTCCGGTTTTTTTTAATTTCACAAAAATCTCATGGCCTGCCGAGAAAAATTTCATTTTTTTGTATGGAAAAACGTGCCAACTAAAAAGCACATACTCAATAGTTGGCATGGAATCGAAGTTCAACCAATGAGTTCAGATTGTTCTGTTAATTTGTTCTTTTGATCAAATAGCCATTGCCAAGAGAAATGTAATAATAATTTTCTTTACCTGTGTATCTGCATAATGGTGTTGCTAAAAATCAAAGCATTACCCTGGTTTATACAAGGATTCAATGGGTAAATATCTAAACATTACACCTGCTAGTGTTTATCCTGTTACATAAGTACCTTAAAATAAAGGTACAGGTCCGTTACATAAGAAAATAGAAAATCCTACCTCTTTCCTGTCTTATAAAAACCCGCGCAATTTTTGTTTGTGTCAATACGATTCGGGCAGTCGTTTCACTCGGTGTTGTTATGCATGCTCTGTACAGTTATAAATTTTGTGCAATACTGTTATAATACAAGTGCAGAATAATACAAGTGTATATTTTAAATATTCAACGTGCCGTGAATTTCACTCAATCACAACAATGTCGGCCAAAGACCAACGGAAGTCAGGATCCATGTATAGATTCATAGAAGCCAATAATAAAAAGCTTGATGCTGAATTGTTTGGAGAGAGTAGTGAAGCTGGGCCAAGTAAAATTCAGACAGCTACGTCAAATGTAGAGTTCCGTGAACACCCGCATTGTGGTAAGTGCAAAATAAAAAAATTAAAATTTGTGACCAATGCAAATTAAACACAATTATAATACTTATTTTTTATCTACTCATTTCAGAGAACCATCCTTGTCCATTTGATGAATACATCTTGCAAGAAGAATACGTCAGTGATTGGGTTACTATCGATGCATTCGACGATACGGAAGTATATGAAGAGGTCAACGAAGATTACGATGAAGCCGAGGAAACTATGCACAGCACCACAAGAGTCTCAACACGAGGAGGAACCATTTGATGAGCTTATTCGAAATTGGGCATTAAAAACATACCAAACACATCAAGCTCTAAATGGACTATTAGAAATTTCACGTAAAAAAAACGGACTACCAGCTGCCGAAAGATGCGCGCACGTTGCTTAAGACAAGGCAATGTGGAAAAGAAATGTACCCTATAGCAGGGGGAGAATTTTGGTTCCCTGGGGTACGATCGGGTCTCAAGGATCACTTTCGGTAAGAAAGCAATAGTCTTAAATACGATGATTACTTTTTACTAATATTATATGTTTTTTGTCTGTATTTTGTATCTTTACAGCGATGTGCCACCAAGAGTCAGCAAATTTTCGTTGTACTTTTCGATTGATGGACTTCCACTGCACAAGAGCACTCGAAAACAGTTTTGGCCCATATTAATGAGCATTCAAGAAATGCCGGAAGTTCCAGTATTGATGGTGGGCAACTTTTTTGGTGAATCGAAACCAAAGAGTGTTGAGGAATATCTGCGTCCGCTTGTCGACGAGCTAAATGGGTTGATGGATAATGGCATTGTAATAGCCAATAAGCTAATCGAAATACACGTAAGAGCTTTCATCACGGACTCACCAGCACGAGCATTCATAAAAGGTAAATTATAAAAATTCTCTTAAATTTAATGATACATTTGCTTTCTCTTCTATTGGCATAACGTTCTGCGCGGAAAAAAAACGTCCCTATATAGGCTTTTGCGACTTATTTACTTATGAGGTGTATTAATACATATTTTTAAATTTTCTCACAGGTTCAGTTTACTTCAACCACACACATGGTTGCCAAAAATGTACGGTACAAGGAAGATATCACAGCGCACACCGAGTTACATGTTTCCCGGGAATGGATCATCCAGCAAGAACGCATGAAGATTTCGTCCAATCAAATTACGGAGCACATCATCGGGAAAAAACGCCTCTCATGGATCTTAAGAACTTAAGAAAGCAGATTATTATAGCAGATCGTTTGCACCTCTTTGACTACGGCGTAACAAGAACAATGCTGAAAGGATGGAAATCAGGCAAATTAGGAGGGGGTGCCAAGTGGTCTGAAGAAACAATAAGCAAGATTTATGCTTTGCTGAAGGAGGTGGAACTTCCTTTAGAGTTTCATCGCAAACTCCGTTCTGTTGAAGACATTGGATTGTGGAAAGCTAGTGAGTTCCAAATGTTTCTGCATTACGCGAGCTTTATCGTTTTGAAGGATGTATTAACAGATGTACAGTATGACCATTTTATGAAGTATTACTGTGCGGTAACATTGTTATCATCCGAAGTGTATAAGAATGATTGGCTTGAGGCGAAACGCTTGCTAAGAGAGTTCGTTTTAGAATATGGTGTTATCTACGGCGAACATTGCATCACCAGCAACATACATAGTTTGTTGCATGTGTATGATGATGTAGACACATTCGGCCCGCTTTACACCATTTCATCTTATCCCTTTGAAAGTAAGCTCCAGCATGTCAAGAACTGTCTTCGAAACGGTCATAAGGTTTTGGTGCAGGCTGCAAATAGGATATCGGAGCAAAACCCACATATTGCGTCATCAAGTACAACAAATCCATCTTTTCCATTTTTGAAAACCAAAACTAATGGAGTAGCATTGCACATTAATCGACAATTAACTCTTTCTCCTGGTTTTCAGTCCAATTGGTTTTTGACTCATGATAACTACATAGTTAAATATTGTAGCGCAGAACAAAAAGATTCAACTATAAAAATTAATGGGAGAGCATTCAATTATATAACGGAAACCCTCTCGTACTATATTTCACCTTTTATGAAGGATATATATGAAGAAAATATTAGTAACCTTCGTACCGATGAAATGGTATTTTTACCCAGGGATATAAAGTGTAAATTAGTAGCTATTAAAACTACTGATAACTTCTTAGTGTTAGTTCCCTTTCTCAGGACGTTAACCGAATAAAACGTAAAAAATCGATCTTATATAAATATTATTAACGTTTAATTATGTAAATAATTAAAGAAATACATGTACTTTCTGTTTAACATATATATTGTTTTACTTTTAGTTTATATTATTATATATTATTTTTATTATATTATATTATATATATATATATATATATATATATATATATATATATATATATATATATATATATATATATATATATATATATATATATATATATTCAACAAATTCAACCCTCTCTTATTTGAGAGGCGATGGGACTGTCGAATAAGAGGGTTTTCAAATTACAGAGGTTTAAAGTGAATGAGAGGTCCATACAAACAAGAAAGAGACAGAACATTTAGTAAGCAGCCTTAACTGTTGCTATAGGAAACTGCGAACAGAATCGCTAATTTGAGCATAGATCTTTCAATAACCATGGCAACACCATACACAAATAAGAGGGATACAGATTTCAGAGGTTTTCCAAATTAGAGGGACAAAAATGTACTGGAAATCAAGGGACTGTGAAAAATGTTCAAATAAGAGAGGTTTCTCAAATTGGAGAGGTGTCAAATAAGAGATGGTTCACTGTATATATATATATATATATATATATATATATATATATATATATATATATATATATATATATATATATATATATATATATATATTATATATATATATATATATATATTAATTTAGGTATAACATGTAACTAATCTTTGTATTATTGTTATATTATTGCAGATCACAGTCCGTTGCATAAATTTATTTGTTTGTATACGGTTTACTTATACAAAATAAATAAAAATCCAATGAAATGCATTCACTTCCTTATACATCACAGATAATTTTTCAAATACTTCCTGACAGTTTCTTCTAACAAAATGTTTGTATTTATGTTAGAAACTTACAGCCACAAAATTACTTTTAAAGCGTAGCAACCGCGTCATAATCTCTTAATTTTACAGATGTTAGTATCATGTTATGAAGCATTTAGGTAGTATTTTGATTGCACATTTAAAGTTAATATAAATTTTATTGGTTATTAAGGCAAGAATTCATATTATGATAAAATAGTTCATATTAGCTATGTCATAAAGTAACATTACTTATAATAATTTGTACATGTTATAATGATAGTAGTGCAGTGCATAATTTTTCGACTAGAATCCAAATAAACTTTGGTATCAATATGAACATCTTATACTAACGCTACTTAAGCTCATAATGATAAGACTAAAGTTTGAATTATACGTTAATTTAAAAATATTCATATGTACATATGTGACAGCTTATAGACGTTTAGGAATACATAACATATGTATACAGGTTAACTATCTTAATTAACTAAATTAACTAACTTAAAAATTTTCTATTGTGACAAGTCGATTTCCTTGAACCCTCCAAATTCAAGCGTTGAGTAGCATGCTCCAACTTTGATTTCATAAACTTTTCTACAAAAAGGTCATCGACTTCTATCCCTAAGTGATTTTTTCCGACAGCCCTAAGCAAACGTAATACATGCCGGTAATTACAAAACGGTATTTTTTTCCAGATGACCCTTTCCAACTGCAAGAAGCGAAAAATGTTCTATCGAAAAGGATATCCAAAGCCTCATGTAACCTATTGAATGCATCCTGGCTGGTAATATCGGCATCGATTCTTTGTACATAACAAAAAAAAAGAATTCATTATTTTCCAAAATAGCTTCCAGCTCATCTAGCTGCTGCACGTTGGACACTACAGTAATATTAAATGTATTTACATTCCTTCGAAGTCCTTTCATAGGATTCATTGTTAAAGAAACAGAGCAAGTATTTGTGCATTTCGAGCATCCTGTCTAATAAGCAGCTTTCGGCAAAGCGGACAGCAGCAAGACGGGTGGCTTGCTTCTTGCGGCTGTGTTGCAGCAGAAGCATCATCGCTAGAAACTTCCATCATTGATACAGCTGATGTTGGCTTGAGAACATCTGCGCTGACAATCCTTGCTTGCGGGCGTGTCGCAGCAGAAAAACCACCTCCGGATGCTGCAATAACAGTTGCAGACGACGATAACCGTTGTCCTGCGGAGCATTTAGCCATTCCTGGCGGTTTTGCTGCAGCAGCGACAACACCTCCAGATGCTGTCACCACCGCTGAAGACGACGTCAACTGTTGCAATCCAGAATCAACAGCATTTCCTGGCGGGCGTTCCGTAGCAACAACGCCACTGGAAGTTGCTTGTGGTGATGTAGACGGCAACAGTTGTCCTCCGGCGGCAGCGGCAACACTCTTGGCTGTCTCCACCGTTGCAGCCGACGGAAGCCGTTGTCCTCCAGTATGAACAGCAACAACAACACCACAAGATGCTGTCCCAACTGTTGCAGCCGACGGCAACCGTTAACCTCTGGCGTGTACAACACTTCCTGGCGGACGTGCAGTAACAGGAACAACACCGCTGGAAGTTGCGTTTGTTGATTCAGACGGCAACCGTTGACCTCCGGCGGCAGCGACAACACTCCTAGATGCTGTCACCACCGTTGCAGCCGACGGCAGTCGTTGTCCTCCAACATGGACAGCATTTCCTGGTGGGTGTTTTGCAGCAGCAACAACGCCTTTGGATGTTGTGTTCGCCAACGCAGATGACGGCAAACGTTGTCCTACGGTATGGACAGAATATCCTTGCGGGCGTGTCGCAGCAGCAAAACCACCTCCAGATGCTGCAATCACTGTTGCAGACGACGACAACCGTTGTCCTCCGGTGCGTTTAACCCTTCCGGGCGGGTTTGCTGCAGCAGCGACACCTCCGGATGCTGTCACTATCGTTGAAGCCAACGGCAACCGTTGTCCTCCGGCGGCAGCGACAACACTCCTGGATGCTGTCTCCACCGTTGCAGCCGACGGAAGCCGTTGTCCTCCAGCATGAACAGCAGCTACAGCACCTCCAGATGCTGTCCCCACTGTTGCAGCCGACGGCAACCGTTGCCCTCCGGCGGCAGCGACAACACCTCTGGATGCGGTCACCATCGTTGCAGCCGACGGCAACCGTTGTCCTCTAGCGTGTACCACACTTCCTGGCGGACGTGCTGCAACAGCATCAACACCACTGGAAGTTGCGTTTGTTGATCGAAACGGCAACCGTTGTCCTCCGGCCGCAGCGACAACACTCCTGGATGCTGGGACCACCGTTGCAGCCGATGGAAGCCGTTGTCCTTCAGCATGAACAGCAGCGACATCACCACTGGATGCTGTACCCACCGTTGCAGCCGACGGCAACCGTTGTTCTCTGGCGTGTACAACCCTTTCTGGCGGACGTGCAGCAACAACAACACCGCTGGAAGTTGCGTTTGTTGATCGAAACGGCAACCGTTGTCCTCCGGCGGCAGCGACAACACTCCTGGATGCTGGGACTACCGTTGCAGCCGATGGAAGCCGTTGTCCTTCAGCATGAACAGCAGCGACAACACCACTGGATGCTGTCCTCACCGTTGCAGCCGACGGCAACCGTTGTGCTCCGGCATGCACAACACATCCTGGCGGGCGTGACACAACAACACTATCCGGACTAGAGGATGCCATCACCAATGAAGATGATGGAATTTGCTGTCCACCGGGGCAAACACTGTACCAGCTGGCATCATCGTCGAAGATGTATTTGGCTGCTGCATTGCAACACAAGTAACGTTTCTTGACAAACGTGCAAGTGCAGCAGCAACATCATCGGAAACGTTCAACGCCGACGACGGAACAGATGATATTGGTGGCTGTTCATTGGGGGCAGTATAAAACGTAACTGCCGAAACATAACCGCCGAAGATGTCAACGTATATGATGCAGCAGAAGATGTTGTTAGCTGATTCTCCACGGTACTAACTACTGGAAGCACTTGTACGCACGTAGGGTTTCGCACAACTTCTTCACTGAAAAACATACCAACATCATCTGGATCTTCCGGACGCGCTTGCTTTGTCGGCATAGACATGATGTTGCTAGAGCAAAATAGGTACGTTTTTATTTACTTTTCACATTAACTTTAGAGGGAAATATGTTTAACTTACTTTTATTCTTTTAATTGTAGAGATCTCAAAAAAGCGACGTAGAGAAAACTTTGAACAAAACGCTGACAAAATTGCTTGTTGTTCACGACATGAAAATTGAACTGTGAATGTTTACCGCTGTCAATAAAATAAACAACTATGGCACCGCGTTGAAATGTCACGAACACTGCTAAGCATACCACGCATGGCTCGAAAGAACACAAACACATTGACAACTGCAAAGCGCACCGTGCGTTACGGGTGGGGAGGGGGAGGCTCGCGCGAGGGTGTAACTCATTCCTCCAAGAGTAACTGCTAACGGGGGAGGGTACTCAAATCACTCAAAAAATACACTCATTTTGCCGGACGGGATGAGTGTGTTTTTTGAGTGATTTGAGTACCGTCCCCCATTAGCAGTTACTCTTGGAGGAATGAGTTACACCCTCGCGCGAGCCCTCCCCCTCCCCACCCGTAACGCACGGTGCGCTTTGCAGTTCTCATTGTGTTCGTGTTCTTACCAGTCATGCTACCAACACATCCAAATATATTTGTTTCTTTCGTTTCTCGTTTTCTTTCTGCATAGACACGATCGTAAATACGCACTTATTCTAAGAACAAACACAAACAAGGTCATTTTCTATTTCATTAAACACTTTTTGAAACATAAATTACACTTTCACAACACATTTAGAATCCTTCATACTCACGAATGGCGTCATACTGTAAAGTACCGGGTCGAGCCAGGCTGCGGTTAACTTGTCCACAATCTGCGTTGCCTCTGTTCAGCAATTCTTACCTGTCGATGCACGCACTGCATGTGCGTCTGTGCACATTGTTTGTTCACTTCACACTTCACCATAACACACCGGCGCACGAGACTTTGAACAAAATGCGCACCAGCGCACAAACACTGCGCGCGGGACTTAGAACAAAACGCGCACAACCAGTGGCGCGTTAAACGGTGGGCGGACTGGGCGGCCGCCAGGGGCCCCGGCGATCTAGGGGGCCCCGTTATTGTGGATGTTCGACTTCGTATCGATTTTCCCCCCCCCCCCCCCCTCTGGATGGGACTTTTACCATCTATTTCAAAAAGACTCATTTTTAATTAATGCATTTTTCCCATCGCTTCACTCACTATATTTTGTCGAGGGCCCTGAACTGCAGAAAACCGGGGCCCCATATTACTCAAAGCAGCACATTAAATGTTCTAAGAAATCTGCCGATACTTGCACCAAAGTCGCAAGCGAAGAACACTGCGACACGCGCGCACAGCTCAAATCAATACCTCATCATCGTTGGCGCAAAGTATTGGACAGAGCGAGAAACCGTCAATTTTTCCTGGTATGGGTGGCCTGTGCACGAGACACACCAAACCCAAAACCACGCAGAGCAACTTGCTGCTAAAATGGAATGCACAGAACGCTGCGCTTAACTACCACCGAAAACCCGTTACACAACACAATCATACAACACACCCAAGCAAAAATTTAGAGACCCCGAAACACAATATCAATACACCGGCTCGTAGGTGGTAAAATTAGCAGGAAAAACTGACTAACATCAAACAAGCAACGGTGCTCCAGTGGGTAGAGGTTTCACTCGAGAAACGATTCCATCAATATCGATGTGTGCGCTTTTCAATTTGGCTTGGATGAAACGTGCCTGTGCTTGCTGGGGGCCCCTATACTTGTTTTGCAGATGTGTGCCGAAAACAGTCAGCTTTCACGCGAAAATGGTATTCACATTTCAAGCCTGAGATCGTGGAGCGTACCTGCTTTTAACCCAAACCTTAAATTTTCACGCGCGGCCCTACTCAACTTTTGCGGTCAACTGACAAATAGGGGAAAACGGGAAGGGGTGCTATTCATGTGGCCAAAAAGGAACTGGGCCATGTTAATATTAAAATGATGTTTTATCACTATTTACATACAACTTTTTGCGTGAAGACAAAATAAAAAACCGTTACAACTATACTGAAGCCAAAACTCAAGGTGGTTTACGGGGCCTCAACGATTATGTGGACTCTTCGATGAAGGGGTCCCGTTGGTAAGGCCCCGTCGGTAAGGAGGCCTCATCAATAAGGGGCCCCGTCTATTAGGGGCCCCATCAATAAGGGGCCCCGTCCATTTGGTGTCTTGGTGTGGATGGTCCGTGCTCGAGCTCACCAAAAAACGCGGAGACACTTGCTGCTAAAATCCAATGCACGGAACACAGAACAGCGCTGCGTTTAACCACAAAGAAACCCCGTTGAAACAGCCACAATCACAAATCATACACAGACAAAAATTTAAAGGCCCTTAAACAAAATTTCAATACACCGGCTCGTAGCCGGAGAAATTAGCAGGAAAAATTGACACCAAGCTCGCGTTGCTTAAAAAGTCTAGGAAGGTCGTTTGGTCAACGGTGCTTCAGTGGGTTGAGGTTTCATTCGAGAAATGGTTAAATCGATGTCATTGTGTGCACTCTTGGCTGGGATGAACCGTCCTGTTCTTGTATACGGGCCCCTGTTACTGCTTGGCGATTTTGTGTCGAAAGCAGACGGCTGTTTCACACGAAAAATGGTATTCACATTCCTGGCCTGGGATAGTGGATTGTGTGTGTCTTTTAATGCAAAACTAAAATTTTCATTCTTGGCCCTAATCGAACACATCAAGTTTGTAACCGAAGAGAAGGGGAAATGGAAAGGTTTCAGTTAGAAGGAAGGGGGAAGGGTATAAAAATACTCAAGGAACCTATGGACCATGTTCATTTATATATGGTTTTTATCGACTATTTCAATTTTTGCGAATACAACAAGACCAAAAACCGTTACAGATGCATCTACATACAGCCATAATACGAAGAACAATCTCCATTGCCTCGGCCATTTGGGGCCCCGTTGATGATTCCGTCGATTGAGGGGCCCCTTCCATTTGATGTTGTCAACCCAATATACCCCCATTTTCCCCCCGGGGGTTATGTTTACAGTCAGATTTACTATTACTACCAGACCTATCAGAAGCATATTTATTTTACTTATCAGAAGCATTTTACTATCAGAAGCAGAAAACATTTGCCTTTTAACATGTGCAATATTTTGTTTACCATGTGCACCTTAGTTGGAAGCGTAGAACGCTGCGATACATGCCCAGAGCTCAAAACAATATCATTTCATCATCGTTGGCCCAAAGCGTTGGATCAAATGCATTGAACGCTACGCGCGAGTTGGGTAAAGCGAAATCCGTTACAAGAGATGCCTCACGCAAACTACATGCACATACGACATTAAAAGGCTCCGAAACCGATATCAACACAACGGTTCGTAGCCGTATAAATAAGCAAAAAAATTGGCTGACACCAAGCACGCTCTTTTTATCTGTTGAGGTTTCATTCAAGAATCGATTCCGATGTCGATGTGTGCGTTTTTTAATTTGGCCTGTGTCTATGTTATCACGCAAAAACTAAGAACTCGTGCCCCGGCTAACCTTTGGGCCCCAGTTAAAATTGTGGACTGGACGAAGTGATGGTAGAAAGGCAAGCTGTTGAAGGTTTGGGTCAAATTGGAAGGGTCGACGGAAGGAAATATCGATATGAATGATCGCGTAAAATTTGAACTAATTAAGCTGTCGGCAAAGTCCGGCCCGCCACAATATAAAGTCAGGCCCGAGAAAATATTTGTGCGATTTTGAAAGATAGGAAGATCCTATTCATTAAAAATTAACTGAACATATTTTAATATGACAATTCATATCGTTGAACTATTCCAAATTTGATCACCATAACATGGATTGTCGGACCAATCAATATGGTCAAATTTGAGGAGAAATTAGAAAATAGAAACGAATAATTCCATAAAAACCTAACTGTTGATTTTACGAGAACAATGGTTACACTCTATTGCTTTTTAAGGATGCAACGATTTTCTTGGAGCTTTTTTTTTAAAGAGCACTATCAATTCGTCTGACCTGGCCTTACTTGTCAGTGGCCTCATAATAGTACTGAACGATTGTACGTTTGTCTCGATATTTTTTCAGCTGTTAACTATTTTGTGCCATCTTCAGATATATCCTAGAAAACAATTTGAAACATGGAAGGAAGGGTACGTTAAGAAGCGATATTGCGATTTTGCTTTATTGTTTTGAACTTTTTATGACTTTTGCACACTATGCTGCAGACTCTTAATTGAAGAATCTTTACAATCAATTTTAGTTATTGTAATTTAATAAAATGAATTTGAAACTTGCTTGGATGCTATAATAATGTAAGAAAACCAATAACCAATCGCATTGTTTAATAACATAATATCATATCATTTTGTGTATTAACTGTAATAATATAATAATGTATGTGTAAAACAAATGCATTCTCCTGGCCCTCACCGCTCGATCATTTAGAAAGCAGCTGATCTAAAGCAGTGGTCTCCAACCTGTGGTCCGTGGATTACTTGAGACAAACATATTGCAATACAAGGTATTTCCAGTTACTTTCGAATGAAAATATTGTTTTTCCCGCGTGCAAGAAGTTATCGCTCTGACCGATTGAAAATGAAGTGGCCGTAATTCGAATAAAGACGGTACTTCAGCATTCATTGTAAAGGTAAACCAACGTAAAAGCAAAATATTGTTTTCATGTTATGCTCACGATGACGATTTTAAATCAAATCGTCCGTATTACGAAACACGAGCTGGAAACTGTAAAGTACGAAAGAAAATATCGTTTAGAACCATCGTTCTTGTCCATAAAACACAAACGTAACTAGCTTAGCGAAAACGACAACTTTCCGACCTTTAACTTCTTTTGAGTATAGATAAAACCAACAACAACGATCATGGCAGGTCAGATTTGTTCGGATTGTCAGGATAGGACTATCCTACCCATCCATCATCTATCGACTTCTCATTTAAGGAGTTTACTTATGTCCTCCTACCCAAGGTAAGCCCTCTAACTCCAACGTCCTACAGTTTTTATGATCGCCTAGACCAGGTATGTCAAACAGGCGGCCCGCGGGCCGCATGCGGCCCGCGTCGATTCTGAATGCGGCCCGAGAGAATATTTTGAGAAGTGCTGAAATCAAAACCAAATCACTGCAAACCAAAATCTGTTATTACTATTTGTCGAGGTGTATTAAATTTTCGAGAGAAGAACAATCAAACAAATTTGAAAACTTCGCAGCAACTAGTGATTGATTGTCGGAATAGCTCCACGGCTCAAAACCATTTCCGATCTTAGCTATTCCGGCTCCGATTCCGGCAAAATCCAACCAACAGTTCCACTCGGTAAGCAGCGGTCGGCAAACGTTTGATGCCAAGGGCCAAATTTAGTAAATGATCATAAGCCGCGGGCGAGGAAATGAAGTTTGTTTTGCACTATCATCTTGCCACTCTCATCAAAATATTTAAGAAGAAAAAAATTGGTGATATTGTTGTTTTTTTCTTTAATTATGGCATCAAAATAAAGTTGAAACTTGATATTTACAATTTTTGAATCAAATTGCAAAGGTTCATCAGTTAAGTATCAGTAAAAGAGTGCGCAAAAGTGTGATCAGTCAAACAAAAAAGCAAGAGTAATATATCTTATTGATAACCTCCGAAAAAGTAAATTAGCTAATTATCATAATACTCCACGAATAAGTAATTCTGAGTCAGAATATTGATATCAGATCACTCACAAATAGATTATATCGTTGTTCTCGTAAAAAAGCAATAGTTTGTTTTCAATCGTGGAAAGTTTTTTCTTACTCCAACTGATTGTTAGCCAAAGATAAAGAATGCGAAAATTCCTTTTCGTTTCTTATTTATTAATTTGCTATCACCAGGGATGTGCCTGCAATGTTAATATTATATAGTAAAAATGTAACCTCGAATTCGACCATAATGATGATTCCTTTTATCCATATTATGATAATCGAAGTTGGAAGAGTTTGACGGTATGAAATGAGATACTCCTCAAAGATGATCATTAATATATGTACGGATAGGTTCTTCCCATGTTTCATAATTAGAAACCAATTCGGGTGCCAGATTGAACGTTGTGGCGGGCCGGACTTTGCCGACCGCTGGTCTAGAGTCATTCGAACCGTTGGAGAAATCGGTTGTCGCGGCTAGTCTGCAGTCAGAAATGGCTCCGGTCGGTCCTATCGATCTCAATGCCTCTGACTGCCGAGTAAAGGCTTTAGTCGGCTCCGAATTGCTCCGATCAGATCTGCTGTGTATGTTACATTTTTGATGTTCGATTGGAGCCACTTCTGTTTTTTTTGTTTTTGATAAAAGGATTTAGATTAAGGATCAAAATAAACGAAATACCGTAGTCCTGTAATACATGGCTTATTAATAGATTAGCTCACACATTCCATACTGTAATTCGCGAATCATTTCCCTTCAAGTGTCAAAAAAATATTTGCCGATCTTTTTGGGATCACGCACCACGAATCTGCGTCTGATAAAATTATCGTAATTTAATAAGATTTTTTCATAAAAAACGGGTTCTTGCTAAAAGAAATGAATATACCAAGCTGTTGATCTGTCGAAAAATTGCGGTCAAATATTTTCGTTATTCATCCAGCGATTAATAGCTCGGATTGCTTGAATAAGATTCGCTACACGATGCTAGACTTACCCTACCTCTGTGAAAAAGTGTGTTTGACAGATATTTTCTAGTAGAACTGCCGTGTGAGAACGATACTAATGAAAAATATCCTATTTTAATATAAGAATAAAAAAAAAATATATATGACTTTTAAAGTACATTAAACATTTTTTCACATCAAAAAGCACATAGAAAAATAACATCGCAAATTTGTTTATGACTAACGATTCCAGATTTGAAGCGAGGAGTACAAAAAGTCAATTTGTCTAATAATAATGATCTTATACAGTATTTTATATGAATGTTGGGGAATATTTTTTATTCTCAACTTTGCGGCCCGCGAATCACTGAAAATTTGTACTTGCGGCCCTCCGATGAAATGAGTTTGACACAGCTGGCCTAGACGATCAAGTGTCGAAAGTCCGCTTCGAAACAGTATCCACAGTACCCAAAATTTTAACATACCACAAAGCCTTTCTGATATTACTGATTGTTAAGTCATTGATATCGATTGAAAATTGGCGAAAAAAGTATTGAAATTGGTGTTTTTATTGATGCGCGGGTGGCAGTCCATTCTGCTCATGTTCATCTCTGCTTCATAAAGTTTTATACAGATGTGAATTGTATTTTGTCGAAACAAGTTTGTTGATTTGGTATGCACTCACGGTGTGTGAAGATTTTTCTCAACCAAACGTTAATCCCGCAAGCCGAATACGCACCTAAAATTTATCGGGGTATCTGTAAGCTGTTACCAAAACAAATTTTGTTCATCACGAGCAAGTGGGCATCGCAGTATGTTTTCCTTTGAAGCTCAGACATGTCGTTTTGGTAGAATAAATAGCTGCATTTTCAGTAATTTGTTTTACTGATATTCAGTACCATGTATTACTCAATAGCTTTCAGTAAAAAATGTAACTGCAGCAAACTTATAAAATTTGAAGTGTATGATTCGTACACACCCCCCCCCCCCCCCCCGCGATGGATTTGGTGAAGGGGCCCCGTCTACCATAACGCCTAGGGCCTCGGAGAGGCTTGACCCGCCACTGCGCACAACCATCTCCGGCAAAGCGTCGCGCTGTACTGGTGGTTTTTGTACGCGTAGGAGGGGGAACACACGGAGCGATGGTTCGATGCTGTCGTGTAAGCGAGATAACACGATGTGACGAGCAGCTCCAAGTTGTTGAACTCGCTGAAAGAAGACACACACATTCACAGACGGCTTGTCAAAGCACGGTATTTGTGTTGGTGTTAGTGAAGCGCGCGTGTAAAACAGAATGCGAACTCTCATCGCAGCGCGTTTCTCCTTGTGTTCAATCTTACGATTTCGGATAATCTTTTCTTTCGTGTTTTCGGTGTTACTTTCGATATTTACCGGCGGTTGTGGCTTGTTCAGTTGCAAAATTAGAAGAGAGGTTTATTTCTAGAACTACACTTATACTTATAAACTAATCGCCCGAGCCGAAAGCTCAAAGCTCAACGAAACGATCTTCGTGTTTCGTTAAACACGATTAGATGACAGGGCTTCCGTGCCTGTGTCTCAACATCCTCCCCCCCTTGACGCAAGTCAACAAACAAAACAAAATAAGGAAGTAAATTACATGTGCTCACGCCTTTCTGCAGTGAAAATACAAAATACATTTAGTTATGTGTGCAGCAATACTACTCATGCCAGCTTACTGTTGCAGGCGTACGCATGGCTGAAGCGCTCAAGTGGCCAGCGGGTTAGAGGAATTGATTAGAGGAACCGATCCTCGGGATGAAACGTTTAGCGCGTAAGTTGTTGTCGTACCATTCGAATAACCGGGTTGCATTTTTGTAGGCGTCGAATGAAACAAACACCTCCACTGGAAGCGCTGCACCATCAGTTGAAAATTGCAGAATATGCTCGTGCGCAGCTGATTAAAGGTGGTCTCGCGAACATCGTAAGTGCCGTTGACAGCAATGATCGCAGACGAAGCTTCATGCTGGCTTTCAGGAGGTAAGACTGGATGCTTTGCTTCGTAGGGAAGCAGATAACGTCGAAGGTGATTTCCGATGCTTATGACTTCTTGTCGTGATACCATGTATGCTGCCCATGGCATGGCAACTGCTGGCAAATCGTCTGTCAATCGGTCGCCAATCAGCAAATCAACATGCAGCTCGAAGGAGGGGACAATCTTCGCACGCACCGTTTGTCGCACCGGAGCAGAAAATTGTACCACGCCAATCTGAGTGATGCTGACTACACTCGGTTTGATTCTTATTCTATGAGAGAATCGATTGCTCATCAGGTTAGGCTGGGATGCAACATCCAATAGTGTAGGATGCACAATAGCATGTACATCGCTAGTGACCGAAACTGCAGTTTGAGACATACCTTTTTTGGGAGTTTGTCTTTGAACTGTATTGTCGCTTCTTTTTGTGCTTGCCGTGTGTTCGTTAGTGTGTTGTGTGTGTATCACCGGAGCATTTTGCGCAGCTGGCTTGATCGCAGTGGAAAATGCACCGATGCTGTATGTGTAACACGCGGGAACATCTTGCGCAGCTGACGTCGGTGCAGTGGAAAATGTACCGGTGTTTTGTGCTTTCCACACAGGAGCATTTGGCGCAGCTGGCGTTGGTACAGTGGCAAATGTGCTGGTGGAGTGCGGTGTGTATGTGAGTGTGTGTTTTGCGGGTTTATGTTGGTAGCTCGTTTCTTTTCCCCAAGGTGTCGCTGTGGCTCTGTTTACATTAGTGTAACTACCACATAATTTGGGAAGCGCGATGGTGGGCAGCTGTAATTCTCCTAAAAGCTTGATGCTTGTGATTTGCGGTGTGTTTGCATTTAGTTGAAAGCATCGTTTTGCCTTCAACAAGGCCTCAACACGAATCAAACGAGGCTCAAAATCCTCGCTTAAAGCAGCATTTTGGGCGATCTGTTTTTCGTTTGATAGTGCTGCATCTTCTAATTTCGATTGAATTGTTTCCAGCTCAGTGGAAAGTAGTTTGAGCTTTGCAATGCGAATGTCTATTTCGATTGCATCCCGTTCTGGGATAAACAAACTCAGAAACCTTTCGTGACTGGCCAATACCGCGAGTAATACTGTCCTTCTGGACGATAAAACATCAACTTGGACGGGCATAATGCAGTTCTTGCAGGAAAAAAGTGCTTAATTTCGCGGACACAATGAGCTTGGTCGATTGCGTAGCGACTAAAGCAATTAAAGTTACGTGCACGACACAGCAATTATCGCGAGAATCCGTAAAATGAAGGAACCTGATCCGTCGATATCCTGGTCACGGCATCAATGTTCGATCTTACGATTTCGGATAATCTTTTCTTTCGTGTTTCGGTGTAACTTTCTATCGTTCGATATTTACCGGCGGTTGTGGTTTGTTCAGTTGCAAAATTAGAAGAGAGGTTTATTTCTAGAACTACACTTATACTTATAAACTAATCGCCCGAGCCGAAAGCTCAAAGCTCAACGAAACGATCTTCGTGTTTCGTTAAACACGATTAGATGACAGGGCTTCCGTGCCTGTGTCTCAACACCTTGCTTCCTCAAGCTTCCTCATACCCCTAGGTCTGAATAACTCAAAATTTGGGGTCTCATTGTTTGCGTGGATGGGAGTTCGAGGCTCTCTCCTACGAACCGTGACGGAGTGTGGACGTTACTGCTATCGCGAAGATTATTATAATTGTAATTGTACGAATAGTTAAAATAAAGAGAAAAGTACAACGATACAACATTGGCGACGAGCGTTAGAAGAACCTTTGCAAAAGTAGAAAGTGAAAACACACTGTAATGTGTTCGGAAGATAGCTGGTCGCCATGTAATGCGATGATCGTACAACTGTACCTCGAGTACCGTCGCGGTAGGTCAGTGTTTCACTGACATGTATCGATGTAGAATCATACTTTGTTCGAAGCGGACTTTTCAACAATTGATCGTCCAGGCGATCATAGAAACCCAAAAGGGGTTTCCCTTACTGGAAACGTTGGAGTTTAGAAGCCTTACCTTGAAAAGGGGGACATAACTAAACTCTTGAAATAAGTTGGAAGGCGAAGGTTTTGGGGAGCGTAATGTCCTATCTCGGCAGTCCGAACGAATCTGGCTTGCCACGGTTGGAATTGGTTTTATTTATACTCAAATGAGTTAAGGGGTTCGCACATTTGGTTCCGGGTTTTATGTTGGAAAGTTTTTGTTTTCACTCAGCTAGTTACGTTTGTCTTTTGTTGACAAGAACGATGGTTCTTGTCAATAAGTTCCTGATTTGGGTTTAATGCATATACTGTTCCTGCTTTGGGTTACATACTGTTTGTTGTGACAACGTCGTCTGTTTACGTTGGTGGAACCACACAATTTCTCGTCATGATACGACTTTGTAGGGTTCTGCAGCAAAGGTCAACGTAGGGCTACAGTGCCCTCCATTGCTAACGGAAAGGGCGATGGCGGGAGAAAACGAAGCGGTATAAATAGAGCCGAAGGAAACGCCTTCGACCTCTTATTTGCGCCACAGATTAAGAAGGAGGAATAAAAACTAATTTGTGGTGTTTCGCGGTGTTTTCAACACCGAAATATCTACATTTTTCACCTTTTTTTAACCGTTTCGCAACACTGTTCCTGCTTATGTTGTGCGTTTCGGTTGTTTTTGATAAGTGTGTCACATCTGTTATTTGTTTGAATAGACGGCCTGAATTCTTCCGGTTGCGGTGCTATGGTATGATCTGATTTACTGAATGTGTTATAATGAATGTGTTACAATGGTGTGTGTTTAGGAATGTGTGTTACGGTTACCCATGATCCGTGTAATTGAAATATTTCAACTGCGTTTCACGTAATTGCGTTTTTTATCGGACTGTGCGTATATTTGACAGTTTCTGTTTTGTATGTATTGGTGCGATTAGGAAAGCGGGAAAAAGATCGATCAAATTGATACAAGAACCGACACACCAAGAGCAACGGCTTTGCGTAGCACACAAAAGTTTCGCGTTATATTTCAATAAAGGAGTTTTAAGTAAAAAACATAAAAATTAACACAACGTAGGGGTTTGCGCAATCATAATTGGTGCCGTGACCAGGATACTGCGGAATCAAGAATTTTCCGGAACTTTTCGTTATTGTGCAAATCGTTATCCGTTTGGGTGTTCATTTCCTTCCCCGTTGAATCCGTGAACATTGATTAACAAGAATTACTGTTTTCGTGATTTGAGTGACGTTCTAAACGATATTGTTCATTCGGACGTTGTGAACAATTGTGGAACTCGTTTCTTTGGCACATTTGTCTTTCCTGTACCACCTTACGTAGCGGAGCTAGAGTGACTGTGCGGTTTTTCATGGTAACGCTTCATCTGCGCCATCGTTATTTTAACCAACATCGTGTCACTAAATCGCATCGCAGTAATGGCCAACGAAGTTGAACTCCGATTACGAAGAAGGACGTTAGAGGAACGATTGCAACGGGCGTCTACATTTGTGGCAAATTTTTCTTCAGTGCGTGATCATCATCAGATATCCTTTCGTGCTGCACAACTGGAAACTCTTGCCACCGAATTTGACACCATTCAGCAGCTCATAGAAAATATGAGCAACACAGAAGATCTCGTAGCAGAGTGTGAAAAGCGCGCGTCGATCGAGGAAAGCATATTTGTGTTACGCGCTCGGCTAACCGCTATGTTGCAGGCGGAATTCGCATCTCCTGCTCCTAACAACAGCATTGCATTTTTGGGTATTGCATTGCCTCCGATTACACTTCCTGAATTTGATGGTAACGAAATGCAATGGGCTTCATTTCGGGATACCTTTGAAGCTTTAATCCATAACAATTCAGAGATAATGGAAATCCAGAAGTTTCACTACCTACGTGCTTCTTTGAAGGGTGATGCTGATAAATTGCTACATTCAATACCTTTGCGTACTTCAAATTACCAAATTGCGTGGAAAGCTTTGGTTGACCGTTATGCCAATGACTACCTGCATAAAAAGCGACATCTTCAAGCCATGCTTAGCGTTCATATAGTGTCAAAAGAAACAAGCGCTTCTCTCCACAAGTTGGTGGACGAGTTTGATCGTCATGTGAAAATGCTCCATCAGCTTGGCGAACCTACAGATCAGTGGAGCACTATATTAGAATATCTTCTGTGTACAAAGCTTCCAGAGCAGACGCTTCACACCTGGGAAGATCATGCTTCTACCCTTGAATCACCAGATTATAATACGCTCATTGAATTCCTACAAAGAAAAATGCGTATTTTAGAGTCCATGTCAATGAATCATCCGACTCAGCGAGAATCTACTCATCCTAATGCAGAACGACGACCAACATCGCATCTTTTGTCGTGTTCGCTCACGGCGAGCAGCTTGAAAAGATGCACTTATTGTCAACACCAGCATGCTTTAAGGAATTGTTACAAGTTTCACCGTCTTCCTCTATCTGGTCGTCTTCAAATAGTTTCTGGCAAGAAGGTGTGTAACAATTGTCTGAAGCCGGGCCACTTTGCACGGAACTGTCCATCAGTAACCAGCTGTAACCATTGCGGAGAAAGACATCACTCATTGTTGCATCGTTCATCGAATGCTGATCGGTTCTGCTTAAGTGTTATACCAACCGTGGTAACGGCGGAGAGCCCAGGAACGGTGCAACAAACGGATTCAGCACTTTATCATCCGAAGATTTTGAGCGGGTCTTATCACACCACCACTGCTGAGCAAGTGTTATTACCCACCATTCGTTTGCAAATTATGGATGTTTACGGTGAAGCCCATACTGTTCGCGCGTTATTAGACAGTGCATCTCAACCTAATCTCATCACGGCAAAGCTAGCTCACTTGCTACAACTACGGCCGTTGAGTGAGGATGTAAAGGTCGAGGCGGCTGGCGGAACAGTTCGAAGCATTCGGGAATCAGTGTTTGCTGAAATTCGTTCAAGAAAAGGAACTTATAGTAACGATATGAAGTTTTTAATAATGGAAACTTTAACATCTAATCGCAGATCGTATCGGTCTCCAAGTGGAACATCCCAGAAGAGCTGCCTTTGGCGGACCCTGATTTTAATAATTCTTGTGCGATTGATCTGATAATAGGAGCCAAACACTACCAATCATTCTTTCCAACATCGGGCCGGTTACATTTATCTGAGGAATCTCCAGTACTAATTGATAGCGTTTTTGGCTGGATCGTTACGGGTTCAGCAATCGCAAATTAACCGCAGCCTTATCTGTACCGTACGTGTCAGTAGCCGTTTTCATGCGTTCGCTGCAAAAAAGTAGGAACCAGATTAGCCAGAGCGAATCATACAGAAGAAAGGAATACTCTCCTATACGGCACTGTCCGAACAAACACAGGCGCACGCATACTAACAACACTCAAGTAAATTTTCAAATGTGGTGCAGCTTTGCAACCAAATGAAGAGTGTTTAGATAACACGTTGCGAATAATGCTGTTTAGTTGAACGTAGGAATAAGCATCAATTTCGTAGGAGATCTTGTAGGCACGCGTTTATCTGTGTTTTTGTTTGCTATTGCTTTCCCTTGTCAGTTAGTTTGTTTACATTTTTTTTCTTTGTTGATATCCCATCAAGGCGGGAGTATGTTTAGGAATGTGTGTTACGGTTACCCATGATCCGTGTAATTGAAATATTTCAACTGCGTTTCACGTAATTGCGTTTTTTATCGGACTGTGCGTATATTTGACAGTTTCTGTTTTGTATGTATTGGTGCGATTAGGATAGCGGGAAAAGATCGATCAAATTGATACAAGAACCGACACACCAAGAGCAACGGCTTTGCGTAGCACACAAAAGTTTCGCGTTATATTTCAATAAAGCAGTTTTAAGTAAAAAACATAAAAATTAACACAACGTAGGGGTTTGCGCGATCAGTGTGGTTTGGCTTTCAAAGCGTGTCACAATGTGTCTATAGCTGATAGTGTGTATTATAATAAGTTGTGTATAGTAGATATGCTACAACACAATGAATACCAGTGGTGCAGGAAACCAGCATACGAACAATGGTGAAGGGGAGAGGCCATCGCACAGCGGCCATCACGGTGACACGGGAAGCGTCGATCCAGCGGAATCTGGCCCCGGCTGAATTCACGAGCTGTTTCGCCAACAACACATGATGATGCTGGAGCAGCAACAGAATTTCATGAAGCAGCAGGAAAAGCTGATAGGCGAGATTTGGCAGACAGCGCAACTTAAGCAGCCCGTGAATGGGTCAGAGCAGCTTAGCGATGTGCTGGCGGGCTAGGTGAAAGATTTTCACTTCGATCCGGAGAGTACGACGTTCGCCGGATGGTTCTCGCGTTATGAGGATCTGTTCGAGAAGGATGCAAGTAAGCTAGAGGATGATGCGAAGGTGCGGCTGCTGCTGAGGAAGCTGGGGTAAGCAGAACATGAGCGGTACACGAACTGTGCACTGCCGCTTAAGCCGAAAGATTTCAATTTTACGGAAATTATAAGTACGCTAAGATCGCTGTTTGGCTCTCGTGAGTCAGAGGTCAGCAAGCGATTTAAGTGATTGCAGTTACAAAAAAATGGACTGGAGGATTATGTGACGTTCGGTTTCCGTGTTAATAAGAGTGTAGTGGAAGCAGAGCTCGCAGGGCTTACAGAGGAACAGTTGAAGTGTTTTCTGTTTGTGTGTGGGTTAAAGGACGACAGAAACGCTGATATCAGGTTGCGGTTGCTGAGTAGGATAGAGGATAGTGAAGTAACCACGCTAACGCAGTTAGTAGAGATGTGCCAAAAGATGGTAACATTGAAAAAAGACACTGAGATGATTGAGATTGAGAGCAAGGAGGTAAACGTCGTGAATGACGGGAAGTTTGAGAGACCCGGTCCAAAGCGAGCAGGGAGAGCCATGAGGAAAGACAGGAAGGATATTCTAATAGAGCAGCACCGAAGTGTTGGCTTTGTGGTAAGGAGCATTATGCCCGAAAGTGCCATTATAAAAGTTACCGATGTAACGAATGTAGCAGATATGGTCACAAGGAAGGGTTCTGCAACTCTACAGAGCGCTATAGGAAATCCAGGATGCAGTATGAAGAGGATAATTATAATGATTATAATTGAAACAGTGTATATGGTAAACGGTAAAGGCAAAGGTCACGTGAATGTGAAATTAAATGGCGAGCCTGTGAGGAAGATGGTGGATACTGCTGCTGATATTCGATAATATCATCAATGAAGGAAAATATTTACCATACGGAAAAAATAGAAGAGGAAGAAGAGAAGGCTTTGGTTAGCCAATTGTGCAATTTTTACAGCAAAAAAAAGTGATGTAACTAGATAATTTGATGAAATAGTTCATGGTGCGGGTCACCCAGGAGATATTAATTGTTATATCGTGAATGTGTGTGTATGAATCAACACAACGAATAGGGAACAAACGCGAGTCGTTTAATGTATGGTGGAATGAGCCAAACTGCCGGTATTAGTGGGGTAGATGTTGTATACGATAATATAGGTTGCCGACCCCTGTGAAAGAAGTTGTGAGTGCCGCTCGGGGCTCGATCGTAGGTACGTGGGTGCAAGGAGATGGGAGTTCGAGGCTCTCTCCTACGAACCGTGACGGAGTGCGGACGTTACTGCTATCGCGAAGATTATTATAATTGTAATTGTACGAATAGTTAAAATAAAGAGAAAAGTACAACGATACAACAGTTTATTTGCATCACTAAGTTTTCAACGTCCACCTCACCCAAGAGCGTGGCTGTGTGTAGTATCACCGTGTACAGCAAAACTACCTGCACTAGAACAGAGCGCTGGTGTGGCCAAATGCGTGCATGTTTGTACTTGCACCACTGAAAGCCGGTATCGTACCAGATTTCGTATGTCGCCAAGTGCGCGCTTGTGTGGTATTGTCTAGTGTTGGGTAAAATAGCACAATCATGTGTGCTGTACGCACACGCACGCACTTCTTCGCTGGATAAATTCGCTGGTGTGCGATAATGAGTGAGGTGTAGTTTGTGTTGCTCTCCCTGTTGAAGTGTTTAAAGTGGTGAAAGGGTGTAAATATTTCGAAAATGTTTGTTACACTTGACGACTGAATAACAGGATTTTGATATATAGTGAAGTTGTATCGAGAGACGATTAAAATACTCTTGATTTTAATTAATTTATTATGTGTTGTTTCAGTAGCTGTAAACAGTTCCAATGTGTTAGTGAACTGTACGAACGAAGGAGGATATCCTGAAATAGCGTATAACGTGTATTAGTATTAGTTGTAAGCAAAACGGGCATCGATCATTACTTATACACTCGGTGTGCTGATGAGTGTTTGTAAACACTCATCATGAGTTGCAAGAAATGTATAAGACCGGTGTTGATTAGTGACGACCCGGTTACTTGTGTAGCAGATTTACTGCTAACAGTATGTCAAATCTAACTTAGCATTGCCAAAAGCCAGGTAAAAAACGTTAAAACACCAGAAGCGCAAGCGCATAGCCAGCAGACAGGTAAAGAAACGTTAAACACCAGAAGCGTAAACGTTCTCGTGTTTTACCCCAAAACTTAAATAAGTAAAACGCTCCACAGATAAACAATTAAACTTCCGTAAAAACCCAGGCATAAACAGGAAAACGTTCGCTGCATCCACAATGCAAAGGATAGTTGATAAAACACAGGCAGGCTAGGTATAATTTAAGAAACACCTGTAAAAAACCCAAACCCGGAAAACCAAACGAAAGTTCACATTTGACAAACATCTGGTTGCCAAATGTGTCACAACTTTCACACCATCTTTCTTATAAATAAAGCTCGAACTGATGGCGAAGTCAGTTCACCTTCCATAAACACGTAGATCACTCGTGTTCTGGTGCATCTCACCAATTTGCAGATTCCGCCGAAGGCTCTGCCCAATTTGATAAACACTTTTGTTTATCAGCTGTTCAGTCAGTTGACCGATCAGCATTACCCTCATCGAAGTAAAGTGCACGTTTGCACTAGTCCCACCCAACTTCTCCCACGGTGTCCGATTCGGCCTCGGTCATCAACTCGACGCGCAAGGTCGATCCAGTCCGCGATTCTACCGACGTAGCAAGTGCTTCTTTTCGAACTTAGCGTAAGCGTGAACGGGTTGACGCAACCGATACGCGCCGAATGTGTATACATTTTGGTGTCGCGCTCCGTACGATCCCCTTCCTCGTTTCACACCCATTTTACTGCACTCCGCGCATTGACTCACCGAAACGGTTTGAGTAGCGCGGCCGAACCTACCACACTTGTATGCCATGGTCATTTCATCGAGCTTGCACAAGGCTTACTAAGCCAGCGGCTAAGATGATCAACGACATAGTGAACGTGAAGTATTGGTTCGATGATTGCTTGGAACAAGAAGGCTCAGGTGTATCAAAATCCGACGAAATGCTAGAAATCAAAGCTATTGTAGAAAATTCTAAATTGTCAATTGTTGCTATCGAAGAGAAAATTAAAAAGAGTGTGTGTGAAGTTGTTAGCATTGGTATTACCAATATGCAGAAAACTTCGATTGATGCTCTTGAAACGAAATTGGCCAGTAGTGTTAGTGATGCGGTTAACAACAGCATCTCTAGCATTGAGAAAAAATTAAATGCAAAAGTTGCATGCAATATGCCACAAAAAAACTTGGTAGAAAAATCTGATGCAACTTCCCTTATTTTGCAGGATACTGAACACATTGATTCAACAGGTACAACAGAATGGACAACTCTAACTCGTAAAAGAAAAAGGACAAATAGTGGAAGGATGCAAACTCCTAGAAATACCAAACTTCCCAATGTCTTAAAAATAGATAATCAAGTAAAAAACAATACTGGGACTTTAATAATTATACCAAAGATAGATCGGACTTGTGACAAAACTAGAAGCGACATGAGAGCGAATTTGGATCCAAGAATACATAAAATAACAAATTTCCGTAATGGTAAGCCTGGTCAAATTATTGTTGAATGGGCTTCACAAGAAGGGATTGACCATATAAGAAAGGAAATACAGACATCTTTGGGTGAGCAGTATCTAACTTCCTTACCAACTAGAAAGTTCCGTATTATCGGTTTGTCGGAAAATTACAAAGAAGACGAAATGGTACACAGAAATCTTTTTTACTGAACTTCAGTAAAATTTTACTGACATTTTTTTAACTGAAGTTTCAGTAATACTTTCAGTAAAAAGAATGTTTACTGAATCATTCAGTAATGTCCGGTGCTCATCAAAATGACAGCTCGTTTACTGAACTCTCAGTAAAGCCATTCTCATATTACTGAATTTTCAGTAATTGGTAGCGATTAAAAAATGACGAAATATTTCTTTTAAATTGAGTTTTTATTGATGCGCAAATATTGCCAGTCACTCAGTTCATGTTCATACATGTTTTGTGTTGTTTTATACAGTTTTTATACTGTATTTTGCCGCCGCAAGTGTAGATGGTACTGTAAGCGCTCACAGACAACACGCAATTTCAGCAAGCACAGTGGATTCTAGCAAACATTTTACTCACCAACACGGCTGTCAATTGTTTTAAATTAATCCCGTAAGCCAAAATATCACCTGAAATTTCACCAGGGTGCCTGTAAGCGCCTACAAAATCAACTTTTTGCACATCACGAGCAAGTAGGTACCGCATTGTTTTGTTTTGATGTTCTGACTGACAGGTCGATTTGACAGAATGAATTGCTGTATTTTCAGTAATTTGTTTTACTGATATCCCGAGAAACGACTAATTTGACACTTATTTGACTGATTTTCAGTAAAATGCGTATTACTGAAATGAATTCAGTAAATTATTTTGCTGAAAGTCAGTAAAAACATGACATTCATGCTGAAAATCAGTAAAATATTCTATTACTGAACCGTTTCAGTAAAAAACTTTACTGAAGCAGGATGAGAAAATTTGCTGTGTAGATCTCATCAAAACGTAAAATAATGGCTTTTCAGCAGCGTACATCAAAATTTTGGGAAAATTTGAAAAAGCTGACTATAAATACAAAAAGTATAATATCATTGTTGAGGTGGATCACGACACAGCAATTTACTTAGACAGAGAAAAAAAGATTATTATTAAATTTGATAGAGTCTACGTACACGAATCTTTTCATATCATGAGATGTTTTAAGTGCGGACAATTTGGTCATAAAAGCACAACAATGTGATAATGAAGAAATTTGTTCCAAATGTAGTGGTAAACATAAAACATCAGATTGTAAGTCGTCATCTGAAAGCTGCATTAACTGTTCCACTCAAATATGCAAAGAGGATTAAAACTGAACACTGCTCATTCAGCCTTCAGTAAAGAATGTCGCACGTTTAAATGGTTGAAATCAAGAAAACAGGAATTGAGTAAGTAGCAATTGCAGAATAAACAAAGTAAGAACATACAGATGTTATTAATGAATGTGGCTGGATTGTCGTCTAGTCACATAATGTTGAATCATATTGTACAAACAATTCAACCTTGGTTAGTGTTTATAACCGAAACAAACTTTGTGGAAGCTGAGGCTTTCGAACAATATGGAATTCCTGGATTCACGGCAATTTCATGCTTATCCAATTCTCGGCATACTTGAGGTGTGACTATATTTATAAAGAGTCGATAATTTACAAAATTTTAATTAATGAAGCTCGCGATGGTAACTGGTTTTTATCAATTTCAGCGACAATAAGTAAGAAATTATTTATATTTAGTCTAGTGTACCATTCACTAAGTTCTAGCAATGCCCATTTTGTTAATTTACTCGAATGGTGGTTTGATAAATTTCTTGATCTTGGACAAGACAACATTCTAATAGGAGATTTTAACATCAATTGGTTGAACCCCGCAGAATCTAAACCACTGAGACAGCTAATGGAATCTTTGAACATGAATCAGATTACCACTGAGGAAACTCGAATAACTCAGCAAAGTAAATCTCTAATAGATCATGTATACTGCAATCATAACACATTCATAGCGAAGACTGATCCTACATTGAAAATAGCAGACCATGAAACCATTGTTCTAACGTTGCAAAAATGCAATGTTTCATGAAACAATAAAAAAAACATTTAAAAGTTGCAAAAGATACAGTAAGACAAAATATGTTCTCCTGTGAATGTTAATCTAC
>NW_024428247.1:0-34821 GCF_017562075.2 Anopheles merus | reverse complement strand
GAGTGGTAATCTTTCAACGGCCATATCTTTTGAGATCTTTGAGCTAGTAAGACGTTCGATACAGATTTGGAAAGGTCTCGATCAGGGCTACAACGTACGCGAGTAAGAGAGAATTCCCGTAAAGTAACGTTTAACATGGTTTTAAGCATCACAATGTTTTGAAATGCAAACAAGAAAATAACTTCAAACAGTAATTATATGAGACCAGGGTTTTTTTAAATCTATTTTATTTTACTTTTATTTCTATTTTTGGTCATCAAAAGCCATTCTGGAGTGTTGGTATGACCCTTGGGACACTTGGGGCAACCCGGAAGTCATTCTGGGGTGTTGGTATGGCCCTTGGGGACACTTGGGACAACCCCTGAAGTCATTCTGGAGTGGTAATCTTTCAACGGCCATACTTTTGAAATGTTTGAGCTAGTAAGACGTTCGATACAGATTTGGAAAAGTCTCGATCAGGGCTACAACGTACGCGAGTAAGAGAGAATTCCCGTAAAGTAACGTTTAACATGGTTGTATGCATCACAAAGTTTTGAAATGCAAACAAGAAAATAACATCAAACAGAAATTATATGAGACCAGGGTTTTTTCACATTCTATTTTATTTTATTTTTATTTTTATTTTAAGTCATCAAAAGCCATTCTGGAGTGTTGGTATGACCCTTGGGGACACTTGGGACAACCTCGGAAGTCATTCTGGGGTGTTGGTATGGCCCTTGGGACACTTGGGACAACCCCTGAAGTCATTCTGGAGTGGTAATCTTTCATTGGCCATATCTTTTGAGATCTTTGAGCTAGTAAGACGTTCGATACAGATTTGGAAAGGTCTCGATCAGGGCTACAACGTACGCGAGTAAGAGAGAATTCCCGTAAAGTAACGTTTAACATGGTTGTATGCATCACAAAGTTTTGAAATGCAATCAAGAAAATAACATCAAACAGTAATTATATGACACCAGGTTTTTTTTATTCTATTTTATTTTATTTTTATTTATTATTTTGGTCATTAAACGCCATTCTGGAGTGTTGGTATGACCCTTGGGGACACTTGGGGCAACTCCGGAAGTCATTCTGGGGTGTTGGTATGGCCCTTGGGGACACTTGGGACAACCCCTGAAGTCATTCTGGAGTGGTAATCTTGCAACGGCCATAACTTTTGAGATCTTTGAGCTAGTAAGACGTTCGATACAGATTTGGAAAGGTCTCGATCAGGGCTACAACGTACGCGAGTAAGAGAATTCCCGTAAAGTAACGTTTAACATGGTGGTATGCATCACAAAGTTGTGAAATGCAATCAAGAAAATAACAACAAAATGAAATTATATGAGACCAGGGTTTTTATTTTAAATCTATTTTATTTTACTTTTATTCATTATTTTTGGTCATCAAAAGCCATTTTGGAGTGTTGGTATGACCCTTGGGGACACTTGGGGCAACCTCGAAAGTCATTCTGGGGTGTTGGTATGGCCCTTGGGGACATTTGGGACAACCCCTGAAGTCATTCTGGAGTGGTAATCTTTCAACGGCCATATCTTTTGAGATCTTTGAGCTAGTAAGACGTTCGATACAGATTTGGAAAAGTCTCGATCAGGGCTACAATGTACACGAGTAAGAGAGAATTCCCGTAAAGTAACGTTTCATATGGTTGTATGCATCACAAAGTTTTGAAATGCAAACAAGAGAATAACTTCAAACAGTCATTATATGAGACCAGGGGTTTTGTTTAAATTCTATTTTATTTTATTTTTCTTTGTTAGTTTTGGTCATCAAAAGCCATTCTGGAGTGTTGGTATGACCCTTGAGGACACTTGGGGCAACCTCGGAAGTCATTCTGGGGTGTTGGTATGGCCCTTGGGGACACTTGGGACAACCCCTGAAGTCATTCTGGAGTGGTAATCTTTCAACGGCCATATCTTTTGAGATCTTTGAGCTAGTAAGACGTTCGATACAGATTTGGAAAGGTCTCGATCAGGGCTACAATGTACACGAGTAAGAGAGAATTCCCGTAAAGTAACGTTTAATATGGTTTTATGCATCACAAAGTTTTGAAATGCAAACAAGAGAATAACTTCAAACAGTCATTATATGAGACCAGGGTTTTTTAAATTCTATTTTATTTTATTTTTATTTATTATTGTTGGTCATCAAAAGCCATTCTGGAGTGTTGGTATGACCCTTGGGGACACTTGGGACAACATCGGAAGTCATTCTGGGGTGTTGGTATGGCCCTTGGGGACACTTGGGACAACCCCTGAAGTCATTCTGGAGTGGTAATCTTTCAACGGCCATATCTTTTTAGATCTTTGAGCTAGTAAGACGTTCGATACAGATTTGGAAAGGTCTCGATCAGGGCTACAACGTACGCGAGTAAGAGAGAATTCTTGTAAAGTAACGTTTAACATGGTTGTATGCAGCAAGAAGTTGTGAAATGCAAACAAGAAAATAACAACAAACAGAAATTATATGAGACCAGGGTTTTGATTTTAAATCTATTTTATTTTATTTTTATTTATTATTTTTAGTCATCATAAGCTATTCTGGAGTGTTGGTATGACCCTTGGAGACACTTGGGGCAACCACGGAAGTCATTCTGGGATGTTGGTATAGCCCTTGGGGACACTTGGGACAACCCCTGAAGTCATTCTGGAGTGGTAATCTTGCAACGGCCATATCTTTTGAGATCTTTGAGCTAGTAAGACGTTCGATACAGATTTGGAAAGGTCTCGATCAGGGCTACAACGTACGCGAGTAAGAGAGAATTCTTATAAAGTAACGTTTAACATGGTTGTATGCAGCAAGAAGTTGTGAAATGCAAACAAGAAAATAACAACAAACAGAAATTATATGAGACCAGGGTTTTGATTTTAAATCTATTTTATTTTATTTTTATTTATTATTTTTAGTCATCAAAAGCCATTCTGGAGTGTTGGTATGACCCTTGGGGACACTTGGGGCAACCTCGGAAGTCATTCTGGGGTGTTGGTATGGCCCTTGGGGACACTTGGGACAACCCCTGAAGTCATTCTGGAGTGGTAATCTTGCAACGGCCATATCTTTTGAGATCTTTGAGCTAGTAAGACGTTCGATACAGATTTGGAAAGGTCTAGATCAGGGCTACAACGTACGCGAGTAAGAGAGAATTCCCGTAAAGTAACGTTTAACATGGTTGTATGCATCACAAAGTTGTGAAATGCAAACAAGAAAATAACATCAAACAGAAATTATATGAGACCAGGGTTTTTTAAATTCTATTTTATTTTATTTTTATTTATTATTTTAAGTCATCAAAAGCCATTCTGGAGTGTTGGTATGACCCTTGGGGACACTTGGGACAACCTCGGAAGTCATTCTGGGGTGTTGGTATGGCCCTTGGGGACACTTGGGACAACCCCTGAAGTCATTCTGGAGTGGTAATCTTTCAACGGCCATAACTTTTGAAATCGTTGAGCTAGTAAGACGTTCGATACAGATTTGGAAAGGTCTCGATCAGGGCTACAACGTACGCGAGTAAGAGAGAATTCCTGTAAAGTAACATTTAACATGGTTTTATGCATCACAAAGTTTTGAAATGCAATCAAGAAAATAACATCAAACAGTAATTATATGAGACCAGGGGTTTTGTTTAAATTCTATTTTATTTTATTTTTATTTATTATTTTTAGTCATCATAAGCTATTCTGGAGTGTTGGTATGACCCTTGGAGACACTTGGGGCAACCACGGAAGTCATTCTGGGATGTTGGTATAGCCCTTGGGGACACTTGGGACAACCCTGAAGTCAGTCTGGAGTGGTAATCTTGCAACGGCCATATCTTTTGAGATCTTTGAGCTAGTAAGACGTTCGATACAGATTTGGAAAGGTCTTGATCAGGGCTACAACGTACGCGAGTAAGAGAGAATTCCCGTAAAGTAACGTTTAACATGGTTGTATGCATCACAAAGTTTTGAAATGCAAACAAGAAAATAACTTCAAACAGTAATTATATGAGACCAGGGGTTTTTTTTAAATTATATTTTATTTTATTTTAATTTATTATTTTTGGTCATCAAAAGCCATTCTGGAGTGTTGGTATGACCCTTGGGGACACTTGGGGCAACCTCGGAAGTCATTCTGGGGTGTTGGTATGGCCCTTGGGGACACTTGGGACAACCCCTGAAGTCATTCTGGAGTGGTAATCTTTCAACGGCCATATCTTTTGAGATCTTTGAGCTAGTAAGACGTTCGATACAGATTTGGAAAGGTCTCGATCAGGGCTACAACGTACGCGAGTAAGAGAGAATTCCCGTAAAGAAACGTTTAACATGGTTGTATGCATCACAAAGTTTTGAAATGCAAACAAGAAAATAACTTCAAACAGTAATTATATGAGACCAGGGTTTTTTTTTTAAATCTATTTTATTTTACTTTTATTTATTATTTTTGGTCATCGAAACCCATTTTGGAGTGTTGGTATGACCCTTGGAGACTAGACATGGGCGAATTGAATCAGAACTGCATGATTCATTCCGATCTTTACTCTGAGTGAACGAGTATCGCACAGCTAGACGAAAGGAAATGATTCTTCCGCACGCCAACTGTGCGGTATTGATTCTCCGTGCGGATGCTCACCACGCCGACTATGAAAGTGTGCGATACATCCCCGCACGCCAACGGTGCGGACGCTCACCACGCCGACTATGAAAGTGTGCGATACATCCCCGCACGCCAACGGTGCGGTATTGATTCTCCGTGCGGATGATCACCACGCCGACTATGAAAGGGTGCGATACATCTCCGCACGCCAACGGTGCGGTATTAATTCTCCGTGCGGGTGCTCACCGCGCCGACTATGAAAGTGTGCGATACATCCCCGCACGCCAACGGTGCGGACGCTCACCACGCCGATTATGAAAGTGTGCGATACATCCCCGCACGCCAACGGTGCGGTATTAATTCTCCGTGCGGGTGCTCACCGCGCCGACTATGAAAGTGTGCGAAAAATCACCACACGCATACGGTGCGGTATTGATTCTCTGTGCGGATGCTCATCGCGCCGACTATGAAAGTGTGCGAAAAATGACCGCACATATACGGTGCGGTTTGGTTCCTCTTGTCGACGTTCGATTTCAACTAAGCTTGTGTGCGAAAAACATAGGTGTTGGTTTCTTTTGTGGACGTTCGATGTCAACTATGCAAGTGTGCAACAATTTGCTAATGTACGGTCGAAACTCTATAGTTGCACGATTGATAGTAAGCATGTTCTCAAGTTGGATACACAAAAGTTGAAAGTCAGTTAAATTGAAAAGCATGATTTTATATTAAAAATGCAAAAAATGATATATATTATATGTAGAAAAATTCTAGTTTTATTTCACATAAAAAAGGTACGCTATTATATAAAACCTCAATGGTTATCATGAACTCATTCTTCAATTGGTGAGATCGAGCTGTATCGCGCAGAGAATTAAAATGAAAGGACGAAAAAAATTTTGAAAAAAACCTTACCTTCCCGCTCTTTCAGTTAAGTAAGGCGAGATAGCACATCAGTGGAAATCATCAGTTTATTGGCAGCTCTTTCGGTTATGGATAATTATCAATGTGTGCAAAAAAATTCTGGTCGTCAACACTGTGGCCCCTGCAAGTGTGGGACACAAGTGTACTACCACGACATGAGTGTGAAGTGTGTATCAACAGTGAAGAATAAAAAGGTTAGAATGAAGTGGTGTATTATATAAAGACAGTTGTAAGTGTATTGTCCGGCGTAATTATGATTCAAAACTTTTAACGGTTTTTTTATCAGTGTTAGTGTACGCCGATAAAAACCGTTAAAACCAAAATAAGTCAGTTGATAGTTAGCAATTGAACGTTGCACAACTAAAAATCGATCAATAAGATTCGAGAAACCTAAGTAAACGGTATCATAAACCTGTACGAATAAAAGGTGAGTTTTAAAAATGTGATTGCTATATACAGTAAAATATGCTTTTCCTCCTTATATTACGAAAGATCTATTGTGTTTGTGTATTATCATATTGCGTATTACTATTTATGCAGTTTCATATTTTAGTTAACAAATTATTTGAGAGTTTTTAAGCTCAAAATACTGAAGTATTAGCTTGATGACGCTTTGGCGTTTTATGACGCTACTGGCGCCAGCGGAGTGCAAAAAGAACACCCTTTCTCTTCAATGGGCACGCAGAGAACTCTTTATTGTCAAAACGTTATCTTAAAGATAATAGTTTTATATAGTAGGGTAGGGATAATAGATAATTGAATTATAGTAGTTGCAGTGTGTTACAATGGTTAACAGTTTAAGCGCCGTGTCACATAAATTCGCATGACGGTTTTGCTCACCGTTCAGCTTTGCATCTGACGCTCAGTGATTATCTTGAGAACGAATGAGGTAGGAAAGAGAGAACGAGAACGACATGTGCTACGCCGCTTATCGCAATGAAACAAAAAAGTGATAACAATGGCACTAGAAATTGTCGCTCTCATCGCTCTCTTGCCATGCGCTACGTGCTCACTCAATAACTGTAACGTCAGCCCGGCGTTCAAAGTGTTAAGAATGTAGCTTAAAAAGGTTTTTAGGGTTAATAGTAATTCATCGATCAGATACAGATTTTAGAGAAGGCAATAATAATTAACAACTTAATTATTATATTTTTACTCAGAATTGAAACGATGAGCACGGTACGAGCGACAAGCGATGTATGGCAACACTTCGAGAAAACGGAAAATGCTGGAAAATATTTATATTGTGCTAAGATCATTCGATGCACTAAAGGATCGTCATCCAATTTGAAACGGCATCTGACTGCAAAACATGTCGGAATACCTTTAAAACGCGTTAATGCTTCCTCGTCGAATGGAGAGAGTAATGTTGAGGAATGTACCCCAATTCAACAATCCTCAGCTGGGATTTCTCGACCGGCCACCATGGACTCTTTCTTTACTCCACTGAAACCGCTTACATCAGAAGCCAAAAAAAAGCAGGATGAGCTTTTATTAAAACTAATTTGCCAAGAGTCGCTTCCTTTCTCTATTACCGAAAGTGAGGCGTTTAAGAAATATAGTTATGGATTAAATCCAAACTATGAATTACCTAGCCGCAAAACTGTTTCAGAAGCAATTTTGAATCGGGAGTACAACAAAAGCCTACAAAAGGTCAAAACTGCTTTGGAAAATACCACAAAAATAGCGCTGACCTCAGATGGATGGTCGAACATCAATAACACTAGCTTTTATGCACTAACAGCACATTACATCGATAACGATAATAAGTTATGTTCCAATTTACTCGAATGTTCGGAGTTTCCTTATCAACACACTGGACATAATATTGCTGAGTGGGTAAATGAAGTAACAGAGAAGTTTGATATAACGGAGAAAGTAGTTGCTTTAGTAACTGACAACGCGAGTAATATGTCATCAGCTGCAAAAGAACTAAAACAAGTGAATCATTTTCCATGTTTTGCACATAGTTTAAGTTTAGTTGTTAAAATATCGATAGAAAAGACAATTGAAACCACAGTTGACGAAGTAAAACGTATTGTTACGTTCTTTAAAAAAAGCAGTACGGCAACCAAAAAACTTTCCGAAGTGCAAACACAATTGAATTACCCCGTTCTTAAACTAAAACAAGACATTGTTACTCGCTGGAATTCTACTTACGATATGCTGGAACGGTTTTTAAAGAACAAAATACCATTACTATCTTGTTTAGATACAATTAAGATGAAAACTTCTCTACAAAACAAAGATTGGATTGTGATAGAGCAGGCAATCAAAATTTTACAAAACTTTGATTATGCTACAAAAATTGCTTCATCAGAAAAAACCGTTACATTATCACACATGGGACTCCTTATCAAAATTCTCATCACTAAAACTACTGATTTGTTGAACGAAGAATTAGAAAGTTCAGTACGAAAATTAGGAAACTATTTGATTCATGGTCTTGAAGAAAGATTTGATCCAGTTAACACGACATCACAGCACCGAAAGCAAAACACCAGCACCGAAACAATGCAACACCATTCATAGCGAAATATGCTATGAACAACAAAGTAATCATCGGAACCAGAACCAGCACCAACATCGTATCAACATCTGGCCAAATCAAATATCTAATAAATAACCGTAGCATAAACATAATAACCATAGCATAAACAATGAAAAGTAGGGAACCGAACATATATAACATGAAATCAGGAAAGTTTAGGCAGTTCTAATCAACATCTTGAGCTCAGAATATGTGCGCGACAAATTGGATAAATAAAATTATTTTTTTATTACAATTCCACCGCATGTGTTCTTAACTGGCGCCCGAATAGGGACCCGATATTGTGAAGTTTTTATAAAATTGTTTTGTGAAGTGACTACGTAAGAGTAATGTTGCAACAGGACAGTTTGTTAAAAACGAGTGTTACCTATCGCCCCGCAAAAAAGTGACATTTTTCAGTGGCAGCAGTTCGTGTGATACCGTAGTATCAACAAGTGGTTAAAAGCTCATCTTGTTGAAAAAAGGAACCATTATCTACGAATCGAGAAGTACCGCAACATTATCGGGTCAACGCCACGACTGAATGACTTCCACCGTAAGAGGACAGGAGCAGCAGTCGTCATAAGAATTTCAGAAACATCGCCGTAAGAGGATAGATACTGATTTTCTTCGCAGAGAATTCCAGACCATCACCGTAAGAGGCACGAGGCGGAATTTTCATTATCATTTTGAGGTATCCCCTAAAATGAAACTTATGTAAGTAAAAGTGAAAGAAGCGTGAGTACATAAAAATCAAATGCAAAGTGAATCGAAAATATAAAGTGAAAATAATAAGAGTTTCCAAATTGATTTTCAAAAATTTCTATAAAAAAAAACATAAAATTTAAATCAATTTATAGTAATCCTGGACGAATTAATAGAATCACTATATAATTTTTCATTCAAAATGTCTCAACAAGAAGTAGTGGATAGAATTCTAAGCAGACTAGCTGCTTTAGAAGCACAACAACAATCGATACCTGGAGTAATAGATTACTCGGATCCCCCATTACATTTTACGAAAACTGACGGAACAGCCGTAAACCCTGAATCATTCGATAAAATACCTGATCTTGTAAAAGATTTGCCAGTTTTCTCTGGTGAACCAAGTGAGTTAAATAGCTGGATTGATGATGTTGATGGTATAGTAAAACTATACCAAACCAACAGTACCAATACCGTGGAACAACAAAACAGATTCCACATGGTTTGTAAATTCATTCGAAGAAAAATTAGAGGTGAGGCTAACGATTCTTTAGTGGCCTCAAATGTTGGAATAAATTGGAATTTAATCAAGAAAACCTTAATAACATATTACGGAGAGAAACGTGATCTTGAAACACTTGACTTCCAGATAATGAACGTACAACAAAAGGGTCGATCGTTAGAAGTGTATTATGACGAAGTCAATAGACTATTGTCATTAATAGCAAACCAAATTCATACTGATGATCGATTCTCTCATCCAGAAACATCTAAAGCTCTGATTGAAACTTACAATAGGAAAGCCATTGATTCCTTCATTAGAGGACTTGATGGAGATGTGTACAAATTCATAAGAAATTATGAACCCACATCATTGGCCGCTGCTTACAGTTATTGTATTTCATTCCAAAACATCGAGTGTCGGAAAATGCTTACCACACCAAAATCATACATACCACCTTCCGCACCCAGGAATCTTATCCCAATAGTATCAAGGATACCAACAAAACCAAATATGTACAGACCACCAACCACTCCAAACCACCCCAATTCACCAATTTACTACAGACCTCCTACCTATCTAACTCCGCAAAATAGACCAAATCAAAACTTTTACAACCCACATTTACGCATTAGACCACCTGTAATTCCACAGAGAAATCCGTTTAAACCACCAGTCGCACAAAACCCGCCACAACCAGAACCCATGGAAGTTGATAGTTCCATCCGTTCTAAACAGGTAAATTACGGTAATCGTCCTAATTTTTCAGGAACATATAAACCACCATTAAAAAGAACAAGAGCATTTAATATAGAAACAAACACAGGAAACGAGCAAGTAGAATATGAAGAGGAAATGGCAAAAACATTAGAAGAATGTGACGATGATGTGCTCTCCGCCCATGATCGATACTTGGCATGCATTAACAGACAAGATGGATCAGAAACATCCGAAAATGGAGAAGAAGCCGAATTGAATTTTTTAGAATGAGTTCCACATTACCATATTTCCTTTACTATGGTAATGCAAAAGAACCATTACGAATCTTAGTAGACACAGGATCTAACAAAAACTATATACATCCAAAATATGCAAAAATTTCTCACGACTTAGAAAAACCATTTTTTATCTCAACTGTTGCAGGAGACGTCAAAATAACCAAATATTCACAAGCTAGATTACTTAAACCATACTCGGACAAGATGATAAAATTTTTTCATCTTGAACAACTGAAATCGTTTGATGCTATTTTAGGTTGGGATTCTTTAAAGGAAAATAGTTCATGGATAAATACAGTACAAGACACATTAATAGTAAATGGAAAATATACTATTCCATTATTGCTATACAAGCTTCAAGAAGTAAATCAAATAAATATTCGCGATGAACATTTACAAACTCAAGAAAAAAATGATTTAAGAAACATGCTCTACGATTTTCAAGATATATTTCAGCCTCCCGATAAAAAACTACCTTTTACAACAAAGGTTAAAGCTGAAATAAGAACTACCGATCAATCACCAGTTTACAGTAAAACATACCCATATCCACAAGCACTAAAATCGGAAGTGCATTCCCAGATAAACAAACTTTTAAACGATGGAATTATACGACCATCTCGATCTCCATACAATTCACCTGTATGGATTGTCCCTAAAAAACTTGATGCTTCAAACGAAAAAAAATATAGACTTGTCATAGATTACAGAAAATTAAACTCAAAAACCATAAGTGATAGATACCCTATTCCAGATACTGCATCCGTTTTGGCCAATTTAGGTTCAAATAAATATTTTACTACATTAGACTTAGCTTCAGGATTTCATCAAATTCCTATGCATGAAAAAGACATAGAAAAAACTGCGTTTTCAATTAACAATGGCAAATACGAATTTGTACGTATGCCTTTTGGTTTAAAAAATGCACCATCGATTTTTCAAAGAGTAATGGATGACACATTACGTGAACATATTGGAAAAGTTTGCTATGTTTACATAGATGACATAGTAGTCTTTGGAAAAACTGATGAAGAACATTTAAAAAAATTAAAAACTGTGTTAGAAACACTTAGAGAAGCTAATTTTAAAATACAACCAGATAAATCAGAATTTCTCAAATCAGAAGTTGAATTTCTTGGCTTCATTATTTCTGCAGAAGGTCTTAAACCAAACATGAAAAAAGTAGAATGCATCAGAAAATATCCCGAACCGAAGACATTAAAAGATTTAAGAGCATTTCTAGGACTCTCCGGATATTATAGACGTTTCGTAAAGAATTACGCAGAACTTGCGAAACCCCTTACGAAACTTTTAAGAGGAGAGGATGGCCATCGCCAAATTCCCAAAAACCAGTCAAAAAAATTTCACCATAACTTTTGATGAATCAGCAAAAAAATCATTCCAATACCTTAAAGAAGTGCTATGTTCAAATGATGTTTTAGCTTTTCCGGATTTTGAAAAACCCTTCATTCTTACTACAGATGCATCAAATATAGCATTGGGAGCAGTACTTTCGCAACAAACCTCGGATGGAGAGAGACCAATTACATTTATTTCCAGAACTCTTTCCAGAACGGAAGAAAATTACGCGACTAACGAAAAAGAAATGCTAGCAGTAGTATGGGCATTACAAACTCTAAGAAATTTTATCTACGGAGCAAAACTTAAAATTTTTACCGATCACCTCCCACTAACATTTACACTTTCCCCAAAAAATAATAATGCAAAACTTAAAAGATGGAAATCATTTTTAGAAGAACATGATTATGAATTATGTTATAAACCAGGCAAAGCAAACATTGTTGCAGATGCTTTATCACGTGTTCAAATTAACTCCTTAACACCCACTCAACACTCAGCAGAAGATGATGATAACGATTATATTCTTTCAACAGAGGCACCCATTAATGTTTTCCGAAATCAACTTATATTCCGATTAACCCCTAATTCCTCCTATGAACTAACAATACCATTTCAAGGGTATAAAAGACACACCTTCTGTGAATCTGAATTTTCAAGTGACTTCATTAAACAAACTTTTAAAAAATTCCTCAATCCTAAAGTACGTAATGGTATATATTGCGATCAATCCATAATGGGAAATATTCAAGAAATTTTTAAATCAATGTATAATTCAAAAGTAATAAAAATTCGTTATTCTCAATTGATAGTAGAAGATTTGCAAACAGAGGAACAACAATTAGAAAAAATTAAAGAAATAGATAACTTTGCACATAGAAATGTTAAAGAAAATTCTATACAATTCATAAAGAAATATTATTTCCCTAGAATGCGTAAATCCATTCAAAACTTCATTCAAAATTGTGAAATTTGCAAACTAGAAAAATATGATAGAAAACCACAGAAGTTCATTCCAATTAAAACCCCGATACCTACCTACCCAGGAGAAATAGTTCACATAGATATTTTTGCCTATAATGCAAATAATCTTTTTATTACATCCTTGGACAAATTTTCTAAATATTTAAAAATCAGACCTATAAAATCAAAATCAATAGCCGATATTAAAGATGTCTTGTTACAGCTTTTATATGACTGGAATCTTCCAGCAGAAATAGTAATTGATAATGAGTCTTCTTTTGTATCAAATGTTGTAGAACAATCAATATTGAATTTAGGCGTGAAAATATTTAAAACTCCGGTTAATAGGTCAGAAACAAATGGTCAAGTAGAAAGATGTCATTCAACTATACGAGAAATAGCCAAGTGCATTAAATCTCTTAATCCAGATATGAGTATCACTTGCCTTGTACAACAAGCCACTTACAAATACAACAACTCTATACATAGTTTCATTAAAGATACACCGAGAAACATTTATATTGGAGAATTTTCAAATGACCATTCATTTGCAGAAAGATCAAAAATACGTGAAGAAAAAGATAGGAAAATCGCTCAACTTTTCAAAGAAAAAGAAGAGAAAATAGTCGATCAGGAATATCAGATTTATGAACCAGGAAGCATTGCATATGAAAAAAATAAAACGAATAACAAAAGAGAGAGTAGATACTATCCCATAAAAATTAAAGAAAATCATTCAACTTATATAATCGATTCTAATAAAAGAAAGGTACACAAAGTTAACCTTAGGAAAACCAACTAACAAAAAAATTTTAACATTTTTTTTCTCTTTTCAGACTCGCCATTTGCGTGTCATTTACAATTGTTTATGCTAACATAGGAATACATGATATAACTAACAACCCCTTAGCAGTAATTCCATTAGGTCAAGCACGAGTCAAGACAGGAAACATAAGAATCATACACCCAATCAAGATAGATCTTTTAGAACAAGTTCTCATTAACAATGAGGCAGAATTAAAATACCATGTGAACGATAATCCTCTTTACAATATTATAAAATTAAAGGTTAATAAATTGCATGAAACATTTAACAAGATTAGGCCACATACGAACAGAGAACGACGATGGGATACTATTGGCACCATATGGAAGTGGATCGCAGGAACACCTGATGCTGAAGATTTACGTGTTATAAACTCCACTATTAACTCCTTGATTGAACAAAATAATCAACAAGTACTGATTAACGACGAAATTGATAAACGCTTGTATGATATAACCAGAATTGCAAACAGCGTACTCCAACTGGAAGAAGAAAGATTTCATCAAAGATCGAATGAAATTATCCAACTAATTATCATCTCAAATCTCGATACTCTGCAAAACTATTTAGAAACACTGGAAGATGCTATTTTACTAGCAAAACATGGAATACCCAGCAGCAAACTATTATCTCTTGACGACCTTAACCAAATGGTTAAGTTTTTAGCTGAGCACAACATACATGTATCATCAACCGAAGAAATGTTGATAAGATCCACAGCTCAGGTAACAATGAACAAAACACATATCATATATATGTTGAAATACCCATTTGAATCCAAACATACTTTTGAATACAATTATATTGATTCAATTATAAAAACTGACAAAAGAATTCTCTTGCATCACAACTATATACTGAAGAACAACACTCATGTATTTGAATCGTCACAGCCCTGCGAACAAATAGATAATGGTAATTATCTTTGTGACAGCATACACCTAGAACCATCAAGTAAGTGTATTCAAAAACTAGTACATGGACATCATTCCGATTGTACTTATGAAAAAGTTTATTCCGATGGAATAATTAAACGTATTCATGATGCCGTTATACTCATTAACAATGCCACAGTCAGAATTTCATCGAGTTGCAACAATGACACACAATTTCTCACAGGCTCATATATAATACATTTTGAAAAATGCAACATCTACATCAACGGAGAAGAATTTCCAAACCTGGAAATAACAATACCAAACAAAGCATTTCAACCAACACTGGGGTTAATAGCAACCGAAACCGACGTCATCGACATACCACCATCAAAATATCTAAACAATCTAACTATTGAGCATAGAGAAATATTGAAAAAAATCAAACTAGAGAACAAATCTTTGTCATGGAAAGTTAATTTGTTTGGATCAATAAGTGGTTCAATTGTATTCATTGTGTTTATCGTAATAGCCGTATTGATAAATATTTACAGATATCAAAGCCTGAGGTTCATATTACCATCTGCATCAAGGGAAACAACATAAAGTAAACGAGAGCATCTAGAAACTTCGAGGACAAAGTCATTTAAGAGGAGAGGAGTTAACACGACATCACAGAACCGAAAGCAAAACACCAGCACCGAAACAATGCAACACCATTCATAGCGAAATATGCTATGAACAACAAAGTAATCATCGGAACCAGAACCAGCACCAACATCGTATCAACATCTGGCCAAATCAAATATCTAATAAATAACCGTAGCATAAACATAATAACCATAGCATAAACAATGAAAAGTAGGGAACCGAACATATATAACATGAAATCAGGAAAGTTTAGGCAGTTCTAATCAACATCTTGAGCTCAGAATATGTGCGCGACAAATTGGATAAATAAAATTATTTTTTTATTACAATTCCAACGCATGTGTTCTTAACTATCCCATGTTTCGAAATACGATCGTAAATCAAGCAATGCTACTCGATCCACGTATGAAACGGCAAAGTTTTGAAAACGAAGAAAATAGATACGAACAAACATACCAATCTATTATCGATATTATCGAAACAATCTATCCAAATCAAAACATTGTTAATACAGCCACATCAAACTCTCAAACTCAAGACAACCAAGAAAAGGATCAATATCGTCAACACTTATTTGGAGACTTTGTCAGTAGGATATCTATTAGGCAAGTGGCTTCCGATCCTAAAACTAAAGCAAAACAAGAACTAGACGGTTATATTGCATCGGAATATGCAGAACAAGAATCTGACCCTTTGGCATGGTGGAAACAAAACCAATCTAGGTTTCCAAACCTAAATAAATTAGTACAAGGTATTTTTTGTATACCAGCCACATCCGTCCCGTGCGAACGAGTATTCTCAAAAGCTGGACAAATCTATACCGAAAAAAGATCGCGATTGGATCCTAAAAAACTTACTGAGCTACTTTTTCTACAACACAACGGTTTTTAGATTAATTAAGAACTTTAAAATTAAGTTTCAATTGTTTGAATTCAAAAACTGGTCATAGTACTTGATTAGGAACTTCCAAACGATTTAATCTTTACATAAATACATTTTTATTCTTAGATTTTATTTGAGGAGTTCTCAATAGTTAAGCTGAAATCGATTTAGTTTATAAGGAAGTGATATGAATTTACATATAAATAAAAGTGGAAAAGTAAAATATAACATTATTCATTATTCATAGCAAATTGTCAAATGTTGATTTTTTCACTTTTTTAATTGCATTAACACCACACCAAAACTTTCATTACCTGCTGGTGCAGGTTTGCAAAAAATAGGATGGAATCTAATTTAATCACACAGTCGTCGTACCAAATCATACCCCCCCTCGGGCGTGCGAATGAATCACCGCACGCGATCAGTTCATTTCACTGAGTGAACTGGACCGCACTTGATCTTTAAAAAGAATCAATATTCCCATGTCTACATTAAACGCCATTCTGGAGTGTTGGTATGACCCTTGGGGACACTTGGGGCAACCTCGGAAGTCATTCTGGGGTGTTGGTATGGCCCTTGGGGACACTTGGGACAACCCCTGAAGTCATTCTGGAGTGGTAATCTTTCAACGGCCATATCTTTTGAGATCTTTGAGCTAGTAAGACGTTCGATACAGATTTGGAAAGGTCTCGATCAGGGCTACAACGTACGCGAGTAAGAGAGAATTCATGTAAAGTAACGTTTAACATGGTTGTTTGCATCACTAAGTTTCGAAATGCAAACAAAAAATTAACATCAAACAGTAATTATATGAGACCAGGGTTTTTTTTAATTTTATTGTATTTTATTTTTATTTATTATTTGTGGTCATCAAAAGCCATTCTGGAGTGTTGGTATGACCCTTGGGGACACTTGGGGCAACCTCGGAATTCATTCTGGGGTGTTGGTATGGCCCTTGGGGACACTTGGGACAACCCCTGAAGTCATTCTGGAGTGGTAATCTTTCAACGGCCATATCTTTTGAGATCTTTGAGCTAGTAAGACGTTCGATACAGATTTGGAAAGGTCTCGATCAGGGCTACAACGTACGCGAGTAAGAGAGAATTCCTGTAAAGTAACGTTTAATATGGTTGTATGCATCACAAAGTTTTGAAATGCAATCAAGAAAATAACATCAAACAAAAATTATATGAGACCAGGGGTTTTTTTTTAATTCTATTTTATTTTATATTTATTTATTATTTTTGGTCATTAAACGCCATTCTGGAGTGTTGGTATGACCCTTGATGACACTTTGGACAACCTCGGAAGTTATTCTGGGGTGTTGGTATGACCTTGGGGACACTTGGGACAACCCCTGAAGTCATTCTGGAGTGGTAATCTTTCATTGGCCATATCTTTTGAGATCTTTGAGCTAGTAAGACGTTCGATACAGATTTGGAAAGGTTTCGATCAGGGCTACAACGTACGCGAGTAAGAGAGAATTCCCGTAAAGTAACATTTAACATGGTTTTATGCATCACAAAGTTTTGAAATGCAATCAAGAAAATAACATCAAACAGTAATTATATGAGACCAGGGGTTTGGTTTAAATTCTATTTTATTTTATTTTGATTTATTATTGTTGGTCATCAAAAGCCATTCTGGAGTGTTGGTATGGCCCTTGGAGACACTTGGGGCAACCTCGGAAGTCATTCTGGGGTGTTGGTATGGCCCTTGGGGACACTTGGGACAATCCTGAAGTCAGTCTGGAGTGGTAATCTTTCAACGGCCATATCTTTTGAGATCTTTGAGCTAGTAAGACATTCGATACAGATTTAGAAAGGTCTCGATCAGGGCTACAACGTACGCGAGCAAAAGAGAATTCCCGCAAAGTAACGTTTAACATGGTTGTATGCATCACAAAGTTTTGAAATGCAAACAAGAAAATAACTTCAAACAGTAATTATATGAGACCAGGAGTTTTTTTTATTATATTTTATTTTATTTTTATTTATTTTTTTGGTCATTAAACGCCATTCTGGAGTGTTGGTATGACCCTTGGGGACACTTGGGGCAGCTCCGGAATTCATTCTGGGGTGTTGGTATGGCCCTTGGGGACACTTGGGACAACCCCTGAAGTCATTCTGGAGTGGTAATCTTTCAACGGCCATATCTTTTTAGATCTTTGAGCTAGTAAGACGTTCGATACAGATTTGGAAAGGTCTCGATCAGGGCTACAACGTACGCGAGTAAGAGAGAATTCCTGTAAAGTAACGTTTAACATGGTTGTATGCATCACAAAGTTTTGAAATGCAAACAAGAAAATAACTTCAAACAGTCATTATATGAGACCAGGGGTTTTTTTTTATTCTATTTTATTTTATTTTTATTTATTACTTTTGGTCATCAAAAGCCATTCTGCAGTGTTGGTATGACCCTTGGGGACACTTAGGGCAACCTCGGAAGTCATTCTGGGGTGTTGGTATTGCCCTTGGGGACACTTGGGACAACCCCTGAAGTCATTCTGGAGTGGTAATCTTTCAACGGCCATATCTTTTGAGATCTTTGAGCTAGTAAGACGTTCGATACAGATTTGGAAAGGTCTCGATCAGGGCTACAACGTACGCGAGTAAGAGAGAATTCCCGTAAAGTAACGTAAAGGTTGTATGCATCACAAAGTTGTGAAATGCAAACAAGAAAATAACTTCAAACAGTCATTATATGAGACCAGGGGTTTTTTTAAATCTATTTTATTTTATTTTTATTTATTTTTTTGGTCATCAAAAGCCATTCTGGAGTGTTGGTATGACCCTTGGGGACACTTGAGGCAACCTCGGAAGTCATTCTGGGGTGTTGGTATGGCCCTTGGGGACACTTGGGACAACCCCTGAAGTCATTCTGGAGTGGTAATCTTTCAACGGCCATATCTTTTGAGATCTTTGAGCTAGTAAGACGTTCGATACAGATTTGGAAAGGTCTCGATCAGGGCTACAACGTACGCGAGTAAGAGAGAATTCCCGTAAAGTAACGTTTAACATGGTTGTATGCATCACAAAGTTTTGAAATGCAAACAAGAAAATAACATCAACCAGAAATTATATGACACCAGGGGTTTTGATTTTAAATCTATTTTATTTTATTTTTATTTATTTTTTTGGTCATTAAACGCCGTTCTGGAGTGTTGGTATGACCCTTGGGGACACTTGGGGCAACTCCGGAAGTCATTCTGGGGTGTTGGTATGGCCCTTGGGGACACTTGGGACAACCCCTGAAGTCATTCTGGAGTGGTAATCTTTCAACGGCCATAACTTTTGAAATGTTTGAGCTAGTAAGACGTTCGATACAGATTTGGAAAGGTCTCGATCAGGGCTACAACGTACGCGAGTAAGAGAGAATTCCCGTAAAGTAACGTTTAACATGGTTGTATGCATCACAAAGTTTTGAAATGCAAACAAGAAAATAACTTCAAACAGTCATTATATGAGACCAGGGGGTTTTTTTAAATCTATTTTATTTTATTTTTATTTATTTTTTTGGTCATCATAAGCTATTCTGGAGTGTTGGTTTGACCCTTGGAGACACTTGGGGCAACCACGGAAGTCATTCTGGGATGTTGGTATAGCCCTTGGGGACACTTGGGACAACCCCTGAAGGCAGTCTGGAGTGGTAATCTTGCAACGGCCATATCTTTTGAGATCTTTGAGCTAGTAAGACGTTCGATACAGATTTGGAAAGGTCTCGATCAGGGCTACAACGTACGCGAGTAAGAGAGAATTCCCGTAAAGTAACGTTTAACATGGTTTTAAGCATCACAAAGTTTTGAAATGCAAACAAGAAAATAACTTCAAACAGTAATTATATGGGACCAGGGGGTTTTTTACATCTATTTTATTTTATTTTTATTTTTTATTTGAAGTCATCAAAAGCCATTCTGGAGTGTTGGTATGACCCTTGGGGACACTTGGGACAACCTCGGAAGTCATTCTGGGGTGTTGGTATGGCCCTTGGGGACACTTGGGACAACCCCTGAAGTCATTCTGGAGTGGTAATCTTTCAACGGCCATATCTTTTGAGATCTTTGAGCTAGTAAGACGTTCGATACAGATTTGGAAAGGTCTCGATCAGGGCTACAACGTACGCGAGTAAGAGAGAATTCCCGTAAAGTAACGTTTAACATGGTTGTATGCATCACAAAGTTTTGAAATGCAATCAAGAAAATAACATCAAACAGTAATTATATGACACCAGGGTTTTTTTATTCTATTTTATTTTATTTTTATTTATTATTTTGGTCATCAAACGCCATTCTGGAGTGTTGGTATGACCCTTGGTGACACTTGGGGCAACTCCGGAAGTCATTCTGGGGTGTTGGTATGGCCCTTGGGGACACTTGGGACTACCCCTGAAGTCATTCTGGAGTGGTAATCTTGCAACGGCCATAACTTTTGAAATGTTTGAGCTAGTAAGACGTTCGATACAGATTTGGAAAGGTCTCGATCAGGGCTACTACGTACGCGAGTAAGAGAGAATTCCCGTAAAGTAACGTTTAACATGGTGGTATGCATCACAAAGTTGTGAAATGCAATCAAGAAAATAACAACAAAATGAAATTATATGAGACCAGGGTTTTTATTTTAAATCTATTTTATTTTACTTTTATTCATTATTTTTGGTCATCAAAAGCCATTTGGAGTGTTGGTATGACCCTTGGGACACTTGGGGCAACCTCGAAAGTCATTCTGGGGTGTTGGTATGGCCCTTGGGGACACTTGGGACAACCCCTGAAGTCATTCTGGAGTGGTAATCTTTCAACGGCCATATCTTTTGAGATCTTTGAGCTAGTAAGACGTTCGATACAGATTTGGAAAAGTCTCGATCAGGGCTACAATGTACACGAGTAAGAGAGAATTCCCGTAAAGTAACGTTTAACATGGTTGTATGCATCACAAAGTTTTGAAATGCAAACAAGAGAATAACTTCAAACAGTCATTATATGAGACCAGGGGTTTTGTTTAAATTCTATTTTATTTTATTTTTCTTTGTTAGTTTTGGTCATCAAAAGCCATTCTGGAGTGTTGGTATGACCCTTGAGGACACTTGGGGCAACCTCGGAAGTCATTCTGGGGTGTTGGTATGGCCCTTGGGGACACTTGGGACAACCCCTGAAGTCATTCTGGAGTGGTAATCTTTCAACGGCCATATCTTTTGAGATCTTTGAGCTAGTAAGACGTTCGATACAGATTTGGAAAGGTCTCGATCAGGGCTACAATGTACACGAGTAAGAGAGAATTCCCGTAAAGTAACGTTTAATATGGTTTTATGCATCACAAAGTTTTGAAATGCAAACAAGAGAATAACTTCAAACAGTCATTTTATGAGACCAGGGTTTTTTAAATTCTATTTTATTTTATTTTTATTTATTATTGTTAGTCATCAAAAGCCATTCTGGAGTGTTGGTATGACCCTTGGGGACACTTGGGGAAACCTCGGAAGTCATTCTGGGGTGTTGGTATGGCCCTTGGGGACACTTGGGACAACCCCTGAAGTCATTCTGGAGTGGTAATCTTTCAACGGCCATATCTTTTTAGATCTTTGAGCTAGTAAGACGTTCGATACAGATTTGGAAAGGTCTCGATCAGGGCTACAACGTACGCGAGTAAGAGAGAATTCTTATAAAGTAACGTTTAACATGGTTGTATGCAGCAAGAAGTTGTGAAATGCAAACAAGAAAATAACAACAAACAGAAATTATATGAGACCAGGGTTTTGATTTTAAATCTATTTTATTTTATTTTTATTTATTATTTTTAGTCATCATAAGCTATTCTGGAGTGTTGGTATGACCCTTGGAGACACTTGGGGCAACCACGGAAGTTATTCTGGGATGTTGGTATAGCCCTTGGGGACACTTGGGACAACCCCTGAAGTCATTCTGGAGTGGTAATCTTGCAACGGCCATATCTTTTGAGATCTTTGAGCTAGTAAGACGTTCGATACAGATTTGGAAAGGTCTCGATCAGGGCTACAACGTACGCGAGTAAGAGAGAATTCTTGTAAAGTAACGTTTAACATGGTTTTATGCATCACAAAGTTTTGAAATGCAAACAAGAAAATAACTTCAAACAGTAATTATATGAGACCAGGGTTTTTTAAATTCTATTTTATTTTATTTTTATTTATTATTGTTGGTCATCAAAAGCCATTCTGGAGTGTTGGTATGACCCTTGGGGACACTTGGGACAACCTCGGAAGTCATTCTGGGGTGTTGGTATGGCCCTTGGGGACACTTGGGACAACCCCTGAAGTCATTCTGGAGTGGTAATCTTTCAACGGCCATATCTTTTGAGATCTTTGAGCTAGTAAGACGTTCGATACAGATTTGGAAAGGTCTCGATCAGGGCTACAATGTACACGAGTAAGAGAGAATTCCCGTAAAGTAACGTTTAATATGGTTTTATGCATCACAAAGTTTCGAAATGCAAACAAGAAAATAACTTCAAACAGTCATTATATGAGACCAGGGGTTTTTTTTAAATTTATTTTATTTTATTTTTATTTATTATTGTTGGTCATCAAAAGCCATTCTGGAGTGTTGGTATGACCCTTGGGGACACTTGGGGCAACCTCGGAAGTCATTCTGGGGTGTTGGTATGGCCCTTGGGGACACTTGGGACAACCCCTGAAGTCATTCTGGAGTGGTAATCTTGCAACGGCCATATCTTTTGAGATCTTTGAGCTAGTAAGACGTTCGATACAGATTTGGAAAGGTCTAGATCAGGGCTACAACGTACGCGAGTAAGAGAGAATTCCCGTAAAGTAACGTTTAACATGGTTGTATGCATCACAAAGTTGTGAAATGCAAACAAGAAAATAACATCAAACAGAAATTATATGGGACCAGGGGTTTTTTACATTCTTTTTTATTTTATTTTTATTTATTATTTTAAGTCATCAAAAGCCATTCTGGAGTGTTGGTATGACCCTTGGGGACCCTTGGGACAACCTCGGAAGTCATTCTGGGGTGTTGGTATGACCTTGGGGACACTTGGGACAACCCCTGAAGTCATTCTGGAGTGGTAATCTTTCAACGGCCATAACTTTTGAAATCGTTGAGCTAGTAAGACGTTCGATACAGATTTGGAAAGGTCTCGATCAGGGCTACAACGTACGCGAGTAAGAGAGAATTCCTGTAAAGTAACATTTAACATGGTTTTATGCATCACAAAGTTTTGAAATGCAATCAAGAAAATAACATCAAACAGTAATTATATGAGACCAGGGGTTTTGTTTAAATTCTATTTTATTTTATTTTTATTTGTTAGTTTTGGTCATCAAAAGCCATTCTGGAGTGTTGGTATGACCCTTGAGGACACTTGGGGCAACCTCGGAAGTCATTCTGGGGTGTTGGTATGGCCCTTGGGGACACTTGGGACAACCCCTGAAGTCATTCTGGAGTGGTAATCTTTCAACGGCCATATCTTTTGAGATCTTTGAGCTAGTAAGACGTTCGATACAGATTCGGAAAGGTCTCGATCAGGGCTACAACGTTCGTGAGTAAGAGAGAATTCTTGTACAGTAACGTTTAACATGGTTGTATGCAGCACAAAGTTGTGAAATGCAAACAAGAAAATAACAACAAACAGAAATTATATGAGACCAGGGTTTTTATTTTAAATCTATTTTATTTTTATTTATTATTTTTAGTCATCAAAAGCTATTCTGGAGTGTTGGTATGACCCTTGGAGACACTTGGGGCAACCACGGAAGTCATTCTGGGATGTTGGTATAGCCCTTGGGGACACTTGGGACAACCCCTGAAGTCAGTCTGGAGTGGTAATCTTGCAACGGCCATATCTTTTGAGATCTTTGAGCTAGTAAGACGTTCGATACAGATTTGGAAAGGTCTCGATCAGGGCTACAACGTACGCGAGTAAGAGAGAATTCCCGTAAAGAAACGTTTAACATGGTTGTATGCATCACAAAGTTTTGAAATGCAAACAAGAAAATAACTTCAAACAGTAATTATATGAGACCAGGGTTTTTTTTAAATCTATTTTATTTTACTTTTATTTATTATTTTTGGTCATCGAAACCCATTTTGGAGTGTTGGTATGACCCTTGGGGACACTTGGGGCAACTCCGGAAGTCATTCTGGGGTGTTGGTATGGCCCTTGGGGACACTTGGGACAACCCCTGAAGTCATTCTGGAGTGGTAATCTTTCAACGGCCATAACTTTTGAAATCGTTGAGCTAGTAAGACGTTCGATACAGATTTGGAAAGGTCTCGATCAGGGCTACAACGTACGCGAGTAAGAGAGAATTCCCGTAAAGTAACGTTTAACATGGTTGTATGCATCACAAAGTTTTGAAATGCAAACAAGAAAATAACATCAAACAGAAATTATATGGGACCAGGGGTTTTTCACATTCTATTTTATTTTATTTTTATTTTTTATTTTAAGTGATCAAAAGCCATTCTGGAGTGTTGGTATGACCCTTGAGGACACTTGGGACAACCTCGGAAGTCATTCTGGGGTGTTGGTATGGCCCTTGGGGACACTTGGGACAACCCCTGAAGTCATTCTGGAGTGGTAATCTTTCATTGGCCATATCTTTTGAGATCTTTGAGCTAGTAAGACGTTCGATACAGATTTGGAAAGGTCTCGATCAGGGCTACAACGTACGCGAGTAAGAGAGAATTCTATAAAGTAACGTTTAACATGGTTGTATGCATCAAGAAGTTGTGAAATGCAAACAAGAAAATAACATCAAACAGAAATTATATGAGACCAGGGTTTATTTTAAATCTATTTTATTTTATTTTTATTTATTATTTTTAGTCATCAAAAGCCATTCTGGAGTGTTGGTATGACCCTGGGGACACTTGGGGCAACTCCGGAAGTCATTCTGGAGTGGTAATCTTTCAACGGCCATATCTTTTGAGATCTTTGAGCTAGTAAGACGTTCGATACAGATTTGGAAAAGTCTCGATCAGGGCTACAATGTACACGAGTAAGAGAGAATTCCCGTAAAGTAACGTTTAATATGGTTGTATGCATCACAAAGTTTTGAAATGCAAACAAGAAAATAACTTCAAACAGTCATTATATGAGACCAGGGGTTTTGTTTAAATTCTATTTTATTTTATTTTTATTTGTTAGTTTTGGTCATCAAAAGCCATTCTGGAGTGTTGGTATGACCCTTGAGGACACTTGGGGCAACCTCGGAAGTCATTCTGGGGTGTTGGTATGGCCCTTGGGGACACTTGGGACAACCCCTGAAGTCATTCTGGAGTGGTAATCTTTCAACGGCCATATCTTTTGAGATCTTTGAGCTAGTAAGACGTTCGATACAGATTTGGAAAGGTCTCGATCAGGGCTACAACGTACGCGAGTAAGAGAGAATTCCTGTAAAGTAACGTTTAACATGGTTGTATGCTTCACAAAGTTTTGAAATGCAAACAAGAAAATAACATCAAACAGTAATTATATGAGACCAGGGGTTTTGTTTAAATTCTATTTTATTTTATTTTTATTTGTTAGTTTTGGTCATCAAAAGCCATTCTGGAGTGTTGGTATGACCCTTGAGGACACTTGGGGCAACCTCGGAAGTCATTCTGGGGTGTTGGTATGGCCCTTGGGGACACTTGGGACAACCCCTGAAGTCATTCTGGAGTGGTAATCTTTCAACGGCCATATCTTTTGAGATCTTTGAGCTAGTAAGACGTTCGATACAGATTTGGAAAGGTCTCGATCAGGGCTACAATGTACACGAGTAAGAGAGAATTCCCGTAAAGTAACGTTTAATATGGTTGTATGTAAGGAATGAAAACACGAGGAAACGAATGTACGAGTTCATAGTTCTTTATTTAGACGTGTTAAATACAACAAACCGATCGCGACTGACCACTCCGCACGTGCTCCCGTTTTTATGGCTATCCTATTATCTCCTATCTCGCTCACTCATATCTTCGTTTCTCTTTCTCCTGATGTCCTTTGTCATCGCTCGTTTCGTTCCTCTTACTTTCGTCCTATCTCCTTCTAGAAACTTACATTCGGCCTTTCCTGGCCATCCATTGCCCTCAAGGGATTTCTTCATCACATTCGTCTAGTAGATCATTTTCGACGGCGTAAGACCACAATTTCATGTTATCTGCGCTACTACTAGTTATATTAGGACCTTCACAATTAGCAGCTCTTTTTACTTTGTAACGATCGTTTCGTTTGGTTTCTATTACTTCGTAAGGACCTAGATATTCATTTGCTAGCTTTCTACCTGCTACAAACTGGGTTCGTTAATAGCTACCAGATCACCTATGTTATATTCTACAGCTTCCTTCCGCGTTTTATCAAAGTTCTGTTTTTGTATTGTTTGAGCTCTTCTAATTTCTTTTTGAATCTGTTCCCTTATTTCTGTTCTATCGTTATCGAAACGTTCGTATAGTTCCTCTTGAATTATCTTTTGTAGTTGTTTTTCATCTCCATTTCGCATTGTTGTACCGAAAAGCGCAAAGAACGGTGTCCGTTTAGTGGTAGCATGAACATTTGAATTAATAGCTCGTTGCACTAATCCTACTGACTTGTACCATCTTGACGGTTCATCTGAACTTAGCTTAGCCAAAGTAGACAACACAATTTTATTAACTATTTCGGCTTGCCCGTTTCCCCTTGGAACACCTGTAGTGTTTATGACATGCTCTATCTGTCGATTTTTTAAATAATCCATAAAATTGTTCGAAGTAAACGCGCTTCCACGATCCGTAATAATCCTTTCAGGGTTACCAGAAATCTCTGACCAACTGTTTAGTTTTAAAATTACCTCCTCGGTACCAGTCGATTTTGTTGGGTAAAGCCAAACAAATTTGGAAAATGCATCTACAACTGTCAAAATATACTTATATTGTTTTGCCGTAGCATCCATTGGTCCTATGTGGTCTAAGTGGATTGTTTGTAAAGGACTATTTCCTTTATCGATTTGATTCAACAGACCTTCCTTCTTCCCCAGCTTCCTATTATGCAAAATACATTTCACACAACTTTCTATGACCTGTTTAACCTTGTATTCTAAATGTGGTATGCAATATAACTGCTTTATATTATGCATAGTTTTAGTATTACCAAAATGACCTACATTATGTGCATCTACAATTATCTGCTTCTCCATACTTTTCGGAATAACCAATAAATCAATTCCTTCCACTGTTTTGTAAAGAATGTTTTCCTTCATCTTATATGAACCGTAAGGCCTTTCTTTTAATATTTCCGTAATGGCTTTTAATGAATCATCTTTGAGCTGTTGTTTTTTGATAATTGCCGAAACCTCAGAAATTACCAGAACATTTTCCTCCGGATACCTACTCAAACAATCAACGTGACGCAACCTTTCACCTGGTCTATGTTCTACCTCGTAATCAAAATCTTGCAAAAACATTACCCACTGCGTAACTTCCCTTGGCGTGTCGTCTTTTTTATGGTTTGCTTGAATGCTATACAGTCAGTAATAATTTTAAATTTAATCCCCAATAGGTAATGGCGCCATTTTTTGACCGCAAGAAAAATTGCCTTTGCTTCTAAAATGTAACTATGTTGATTTGACTCTCCTGGCGTTGTTTTTTTACTCCAAAACAAAATCGGATAAAATTTTCCATCAAATTTTTGCAATAAGACTGCACCAAACCCATACTTCGATGCATCAGTGTGTACTTCTGTTTCTGCATCCCGATCATACAATCTAAGAATCGGTTCCTTGATCAATAACTGTTTTAATTTCTGGAAAGCTTCTATTTCAGTCTGCCTCATGTTAAACTCTACATCTTTCTTTAGCAAATCTGTTAATGGTCGGGCAATAATAGCATAATTTTTTATAAATTTTCGAAAGAACCCCGTTAGCCCTAAAAAAGCTTGAATAGCTTTAACATTTTTCGGTAGGCTAAAATTCTAAACGGCTCTTATCTTGTCTTCACCTGGTGAAATTGTTCCCTTTTCTACCCGATGCCCCAAAAAGACAATTGACTGTTGCAAAAATTCACATTTCTCCCAGTTTACTTTAAGTCCATACTCCCTTATTTTATCAAAAACTAATTCCATTTTATTGAAACATTCCTCTGGAGTTACACCGTGAATGACTATATCGTCCATATACAGATCTAATACATTTTGATTAATTAGTGATTGAAAAATAGTGTTAACAAATCTAATGAAAACTGCGGGAGAATTACAAAAACCAAATGGTGCTCTTTTAAATTCGTACAATCCCGTTTTTGTGGCAAACGCGGTGTATTTTCTACTACTTTCTTCTATTGGAACATGAAAAAATCCGTTTGTTAAATCCATAACTGTAAAATACCTAGCTTTCTGTAATTTTTCTAATACCTCATCAATTACTGGGATTGGAAAACCATCTTTTAATACGATCGAATTTAGTTTCCTATAATCAACGCATAATCGGTACTTGCCGTTCTTTTTCTTGACGATCACCACTCTGCTCGCAAAGTCGGATGACAATTTCTGGATCACTCCTTGCTCCAGCCATTGTTCTATCTGTTGTTCCACGATCTCGTTCTCAGGCGGAGAGAAACGTCTCGGTGATTGACGAAACGGCACCGCCCCTTCGTTGGTGGTGATCCGCATTGTTATCGGCGATTCCTTGGGCGGCTGTTGCTCGTCGTTGACACAATGCTTCTCGATCAACGCACTTATTTGTTCTTCATAAACACTCGGCACTATTATTCTCGGGTCGGTGGAGGTTGAAAACAAATCAGCCAAAAAAACGTTGCTTTCTGCTACCTGCTCCTTTTCGTCACTCCGTGGGACTAGTTTTACACCATCTATTGTCACTTCGACGTTAAAAAACTGTAGAGACTCTCTTCCTAACAAAGCGTCATAAACCATCGTTCCATCCGGCACCACGAAAAAAGGAACGTTTTTGTATGATACGGCACACACACACACATCCACAAAAATTCGTCCGATGGCTTTTGTTTGTGTACCGCCAAAACCGTTGAACGTCACGAACGTGTTTTCTAAAGGCGGGGAGCCTATTCTCTGGAATGCTTTATTGGAAATTATATTATAACCACTGCCGCTGTCAAACAAAGCGTGAAGAACACAATCGCCAAATTCAATAATTACCATTGTATCGTTGCTCTCTGTCACCAAATGTGTACCCGCGTTGGTTGTTTGTTTCTTCTCGCATTCACTTGCTTTGTGCCCGTACACACCGCACCCGTAACACTTGACGCCCCTTTTTCGCTCGACACAGCTGGTGGCCACGTGCCCCAGCTGACCACAATTGTAACACTTGGGCTTCCGTGTATTTGGTGTGTCTTTGTGCTGCTTAGACATTTGCTCAACAAAGGGCCGTTTTTTCTTATCCGCTGATTTTGTGTCTGCCCGTTCTCGCAGCGCTATTTTTTTCTTTAGTTGCGAAATTGTTGTTGCTTCGTACAAAATCGCCCTTGTTGTTTCATCGGACGAAAACCCGTCCACGATGAATTCGCAAAGGTCTTCTTCTTCGATATCGATAGACTGCGCGAGTTTTTGCATCGAATAAATGAATTCAAGCGCTGATTCGTCTTTCCTTTTCTTCCGCGAAGCCAATTGCCGATAGACATCACTCGCTCTTACTACTGTTGCAAATTCGGCTAATAATGCTCGCTTCAGCGCAGCATAAGTGGTAACTCCGCGCAATGTAGCAAGAAAGCTCTTGGCCACACCGGTCAGTTTCTTCCGACACATAATAAACTTATGCTCATCAGACCAGCGCGCTAAACTAGAGATTTCCTCAAACTCTACAAACCAAGCGGTAAGGTCTCTAGAACCATCTGCGCTGTATGCTTCTATCCCTTCTTCAACGTCACGGAAGAAGTAGGGCGACGAAGTTTCTACCACCGGCTCAAGTTTTGGTATGGCTGTTGCACTCTGTCCAGATGCAACTTCCCCAACACCGCATCCTGATACCGTTCCGTCGAGGACACGTCGAGTTCGGCTTGAACCTCTTGGTTCTCCACAAGCAAACGTGCCATTTCTTCTTTTGTTCCCGTGATCGGTAATCCCTTTTCTTGGCAACGTTTTATTAAGCCACAGCGTGTAAATTCTTCTACCAATATCGCAATACGCACTTCTTCCGTCATTGTCACACGTGTACCTATTATTCACACTTGCACCTGAATATCGCGTTCGCACTCAATTATTTGTGATATTGTGACACACGCTTTCTGTACGCATTCACCATATACTTCCGCACACAGCAGTTTTCTTATCTGTGCATCAAACCACGATGCTCACAGCATAACGTTTTGCACACAGCGTTTTATGTTTCGCACTCAGCGTATCGCACTCAGCATTAATTCTTTCACACACAGGAAAGACACAACGTTTTATGTTTCGCACTCAGCGTATCGCACTCAGCAGTTTTACTCGCACACAGCGTTTTCACATCGCACTCAGCGTCAATGCTTTCACACACAGAAAAGCCTCTTCATTAGCGTCGCGATCAGCACTTCAATCCTCGGATTCACAATCAATCCTGATAACGTAATCCTCATTCCACAATCAATCTCAAATCCCGGTTGAGCCCCCAAATGTAAGGAATGAAAACACGAGGAAACGAATGTACGAGTTCATAGTTCTTTATTTAGACGTGTTAAATACAACAAACCGATCGCGACTGACCACTCCGCACGTGCTCCCGTTTTTATGGCTATCCTATTATCTCCTATCTCGCTCACTCATATCTTCGTTTCTCTTTCTCCTGATGTCCTTTGTCATCGCTCGTTTCGTTCCTCTTACTTTCGTCCTATCTCCTTCTAGAAACTTACATGTATGCATCACAAAGTTTTGAAATGCAAACAAGAGAATAACTTCAAACAGTCATTATATGAGACCAGGGGTTTTTTAAATTCTATTTTATTTTATTTTTATTTATTATTGTTGGTCATCAAAAGCCATTCTGGAGTGTTGGTATGACCCTTGGAGACACTTGGGGCAACCTCGGAAGTCATTCTGGGGTGTTGGTATGGCCCTTGGGGACACTTGGGACAACCCCTGAAGTCATTCTGGAGTGGTAATCTTTCAACGGCCATAACTTTTGAAATGTTTGAGCTAGTAAGACGTTCGATACAGATTTGGAAAGGTCTCGATCAGGGCTACAACGTACGCGAGTAAGAGAGAATTCCCGTAAAGTAACGTTTAACATGGTTGTATGCATCACAAAGTTTTGAAATGCAAACAAGAAAATAACATCAAACAGAAATTATATGAGACCAGGGTTTTGATTTTAAATCTATTTTATTTTATTTTTATTTATTATATTTAGTCATCATAAGCTATTCTGGAGTGTTGGTATGACCCTTGGAGACACTTGGGGCAACCACGGAAGTCATTCTGGGATGTTGGTATAGCCCTTGGGGACACTTGGGACAACCCCTGAAGGCAGTTTGGAGTGGTAATCTTGCAACGGCCATATCTTTTGAGATCTTTGAGCTAGTAAGACGTTCGATACAGATTTGGAAAGGTCTCGATCAGGGCTACAACGTACGCGAGTAAGAGAGAATTCCCGTAAAGTAACGTTTAACATGGTTGTATGCATCACAAAGTTTTGAAATGCAAACAAGAAAATAACATCAAACAGTAATTATATGAGACCAGGGGTTTTTTTTATTCTATTTTATTTTATTTTTATTTATTATTTTTGGTCATCAAAAGCCATTCTGGAGTGTTGGTATGACCCTTGGGGACACTTGGGGCAACCTTGGAAGTCATTCTGGGGTGTTGGTATGGCCCTTGGGGACACTTGGACAACCCCTGAAGTCATTCTGGAGTGGTAATCTTTCAACGGCCATATCTTTTGAGATCTTTGAGCTAGTAAGACGTTCGATACAGATTTGGAAAGGTCTCGATCAGGCTACAACGTACGCGAGTAAGAGAGAATTCCCGTAAAGTAACGTTTAACATGGTTTTAAGCATCACAAAGTTGTGAAATGCAAACAAGAAAATAACAACAAACAGAAATTATATGAGACCAGGGTTTTTATTTTAAATCTATTTTATTTTATTTTTATTTATTATATTTAGTCATCATAAGCTATTCTGGAGTGTTGGTATGACCCTTGGAGACACTTGGGGCAACCTCGGAAGTCATTCTGGGGTGTTGGTATGACCTTGGGGACACTTGGGACAACCCCTGAAGTCATTCTGGAGTGGTAATCTTTCAACGGCCATAACTTTTGAGATCTTTGAGCTAGTAAGACGTTCGATACAGATTTGGAAAGGTCTCGATCAGGGCTACAACGTACGCGAGTAAGAGAGAATTCCTGTAAAGTAACATTGAACATGGTTGTATGCATCACAAAGTTTTGAAATGCAATCAAGAAAATAACATCAAACAGTAATTATATGAGACCAGGGGTTTGTTTAAATTCTATTTTATTTTATTTTTATTTGTTAGTTTTGGTCATCAAAAGCCATTCTGGAGTGTTGGTATGACCCTTGAGGACACTTGGGGCAACCTCGGAAGTCATTCTGGGGTGTTGGTATGGCCCTGGGGACACTTGGGACAACCCTGAAGTCATTCTGGAGTGGTAATCTTTCAACGGCCATATCTTTTGAGATCTTTGAGCTAGTAAGACGTTCGATACAGATTCGGAAAGGTCTCGATCAGGGCTACAACGTACGCGAGTAAGAGAGAATTCTTGTAAAATAACGTTTAACATGGTTGTATGCAGCACAAAGTTGTGAAATGCAAACAAGAAAATAACAACAAACAGAAATTATATGAGACCAGGGTTTTGATTTTATATTCTATTTTATTTTATTTTTATTATTTAGTTTAGTCATCATAAGCTATTCTGGAGTGTTGGTATGACCCTTGGAGACACTTGGGGCAACCACGGAAGTCATTCTGGGATGTTGGTATAGCCCTTGGGGACACTTGGGACAACCCCTGAAGTCATTCTGGAGTGGTAATCTTTCAACGGCCATAACTTTTGAAATCGTTGAGCTAGTAAGACGTTCGATACAGATTTGGAAAGGTCTCGATCAGGGCTACAACGTACGCGAGTAAGAGAGAATCCTGTAAAGTAACATTGAACATGGTTTTATGCATCACAAGTTTTGAAATGCAATCAAGAAAATAACATCAAACAGTAATTATATGAGACCAGGGGTTTTGTTTAAATTCTATTTATTTTATTTTTATTTGTTAGTTTTGGTCATCAAAAGCCATTCTGGAGTGTTGGTATGACCCTTGAGGACACTTGGGGCAACCTCGGAAGTCATTCTGGGGTGTTGGTAGGCCCTTGGGGACACTTGGGACAACCCCTGAAGTCATTCTGGAGTGGTAATCTTTCAACGGCCATATCTTTTGAGATCTTGAGTAGCTAGTAAGACGTTCGATACAGATTCGGAAAGGTCTCGATCAGGGCTACAACGTTCGTGAGTAAGAGAGAATTCTTGTAAAATAACGTTTATGGTTGTATGCAGCACAAAGTTGTGAAATGCAAACAAGAAAATACAACAAACAGAAATTATATGAGACCAGGGTTTGATTTAAATCTATTTTATTTTTTTTATTTATATTTAGTCATCATAAGCTATTCTGGAGTGTTGGTATGACCCTTGGAGACACTTGGGGCAACCACGGAAGTCATTCTGGGATGTTGGTATAGCCCTTGGGGACACTTGGGACAACCCTGAAGTCAGTCTGGAGTGGTAATCTTGCAACGGCCATATCTTTGAGATCTTTGAGCTAGTAAGACGTTCGATACAGATTTGGAAAGGTCTTGATCAGGGCTACAACGTACGCGAGTAAGAGAGAATTCCCGTACAGTAACGTTTAACATGGTTGTATGCATCACAAAGTTGTGAAATGCAAACAAGAAAATAACAACAAACAGAAATTATATGAGACCAGGGTTTTTATTCTAAATCTATTTTATTTTATTTTTATTTATTATATTTAGTCATCATTAGCTATTCTGGAGTGTTGGTATGACCCTTGGAGACACTTGGGGCAACCACGGAAGTCATTCTGGGATGTTGGTATAGCCCTTGGGGACACTTGGGACAACCCCTGAAGGCAGTTTGGAGTGGTAATCTTGCAACGGCCATATCTTTTGAGATCTTTGAGCTAGTAAGACGTTCGATACAGATTTGCAAAGGTCTCGATCAGGGCTACAACGTACGCGAGTAAGAGAGAATTCCCGTAAAGTAACGTTTAACATGGTTGTATGCATCACAAAGTTTTGAAATGCAAAAGAAAATAACATCAAACAGTAATATATGAGACCAGGGGTTTTTTTAATTCTATTTTATTTTATTTTTATTATTATTTTTGGTCATCAAAAGCCATTCTGGAGTGTTGGTATGACCTTGGGGACACTTGGGGCAACCTGGAAGTAATTCTGGGTGTGGGTATGGCCCTTGGGGACACTTGGGACAACCCCTGAAGTCATTCTGGATGGTAATCTTTCAACGGCCATATCTTTTGAGATCTTTGAGCTAGTAAGACGTTCGATACAGATTTGGAAAGGTCTCGATCAGGGCTACAACGTACGCGAGTAAGAGAGAATTCCCGGAAAGAAACGTTTAACATGGTTTTATGCATCACAAAGTTTTGAAATGCAAACAAGAAAATAACTTCAAACAGAAATTATATGAGACCAGGGGTTTTTTTAAATCTATTTTATTTTACTTTTATTTATTATTTTGGTCATCAAAAGCCATTTTGGAGTGTTGGTATGACCCTTGGGGACACTTGGGGCAACCACGGAAGTTATTCTGGGATGTTGGTATAGCCCTTGGGGACACTTGGGACAACCCCTGAAGTCATTCTGGAGTGGTAATCTTGCAACGGCCATATCTTTTGAGATCTTTGAGCTAGTAAGACGTTCGATACAGATTTGGAAAGGTCTCGATCAGGGCTACAACGTACGCGAGTAAGAAAGAATTCATGTAAAGTAACGTTTAACATGGTTGTATGCATCACAAAGTTTCGAAATGCAAACAAGAAAATAACTTCAAAAAGTAATTACATGAGACCAGGGGTTTTTTTTTAAT
>NW_024428246.1:0-34846 GCF_017562075.2 Anopheles merus | reverse complement strand
ACACACACACACACACACACACACACACACACGGGCACAAATACCGGTAAGCACTGAGTAGCACTGTAAGACTTTAAACAGGGAATCTATCCCTTTATGCTTTGTATCGAGGTTTCTAACTACAAAGAATACAATCACTTCTTTCAACAACAAAATTTATTCATGTGTTACTTGCTGATCATTGACCTGTTATAGTTGCATAGTAACGTCCAGCAATGCAATAATTACACTTTTATCCATAATCTCATTATTGCAATGCTTGCTAATTTCAGCACATTTGACCAAGTAGGGAATCGGGAGGCAAAATGGTTAGGTAGAATAAAATAGTTATATGTATTATTTTGATTTTTCATTTCTTTGCATTCCACTTCTACGTTTTCTTTTCTTGAATCAGATGTTTAAGCATCGATTACCGTCGAAACATCAGTGCAAAGTATAGTATAGTATATGTAGTATATGTGTGCTAAAAACACGTTTTAATGATGGTGGTCGAGTCATACAGTCCTGTTTAATCCACTGTAGCATTTGTAGCGAGCATTACGGCCTAACTGCACAAGTTGCGAACATTTGCCTCGCTCTCCTTGGCTAGATAGAGTGAAAGGCTGCGCATAAATTGGATCTGTCGTACAACCAATTGCAATCAATTATTAAATGCGTAAATAATGAAAGCTGGCCTCAAATCGCCTGTGTACATAGTCACAGACAGTATGATGCGAGCCTATTTCAGTATAACTATAAAGTTGATGATTTAGAGCAGGTATGTCAAACTGGCGGCCTGAATATTTTGAGAATTGCTAAAAGCACTGCAAACCATAAATCTGTTATTACTATTTGTCAAAGTGTTTTAAATTTTCCAAAGAAGAACAATCCTCTTGTTGGTATATTTTTCGGAACTAACATGAATGTACCCATAACATCTCATAAACTTATTCTACACAATCGTACATATCAATCGAGACCCTTAAGAATCATTTAATCGAATGCATGCTCAGTCGTATTATGGTTCGATTAAATTCTGAATATTAGCATAATTTGTGCACACTCGATTGCACATTCTGTATGGAAAAATTGAAGAAAATCTAACTGTCTACAAACGAAAAAGGAATGAAAATAACTTGATACAAACACTAGTAAACTTCGCAACCACTTGTGTTGCAGCAGTTCCGTTCGGTGCCGTCCAAAGCCTATAGAGCCGTTTAGAGCCATTCGGAACCGTTGGAGTCATCGGTTGTCCCACCGAATTTGACAATCTCCATGCCCCCGACTGCCGAGTAAAGAATTCATTCGGCTCCGATTTTTTTCCGACCTTAGAATGTTATATCATTCATGTTCGATTGGAGCCACTTCTGTTTTTTGTCATAATCATGCCACCATAAATGTTAATAAAAGTGATTGTAGCCAAGTTGGAATTATTTGAACCCCACATTCTGCAAGACGAATTAATGTACTCTCCAACCTCCCCAAAAATCGAAACCAAAATTATATGATTACGCTTAAGCCTAAAGGATTTAGATCAAGGATAAAAACAATCGAAATGCCGAAGCCTTGCAATACAAATCTTATTAATGGATAAGCTCACACAGTCTTCAATTCCTCAATTCGCGAATCATCTCCCTTCAAGTGTAAAAAAAATATTTGCCGATCTGTCTGGGATCACACACCACGAATCTTCGTCAGATAAAATTATCGTAATTTAAAAAAAACTTATTCGTAAAATACGGGTTCTTGTTAAAAGAAATGAATATACCTCCAGAACACTTGGAACTTGGAAATTAGCGAAAAATAATGTTTAAACACGGGTTATTACAATTTTTCTCTTGATCTGTCAAAAAATTGCAAGCAAATACTTTTGTTATTCATCCAGCGATGGATAGCTCGGATTGTTTGAAAAAGATTCACTACAGGCTGCTAGACTTGCCCTACTTCAGTGAAAAAGTCTGTTTGACAGATATTTTCTAGCAGAACGCGAGTAATGAAAAATGTCCTATTTTGATAATAACATTGAAAGTACATTAAACATTTCTCTCATATAAAAAAGAGCACATATCAAAATAGCATCGCGAATTTGTACATAACAAACGATTCCAGATAAGAAGCGTGGAGTACAAAAAGTCAATTTGTTTAAAATAAAAATCTAAAAAAGTATTTTACATAAATATTGGGGTATATTTTCCATTCTCATCTTTGAGGCCCGCGAATCACTGAAAATTTGTAGTTGCGGCCCTCTGATGAAATGAGTTTGACAGAGCTGATTTAGAGAGACAAAAGTTTGTACCAACCAAACAGTCATCATGAACATTTGTAAACATTTTTACTTTTATTCTTCAAAGTAGCTTAATTTAAACATTTTTCCGTGTTTCACAATTACGAATATCAATTTTTGATAATTATTTAAAATGACTACTTTCGCTTGCTTAATTATTCTTGCTTGATAGAAATCTAAAGATGAATGCACGATTTAATATGAAGCTCAGGAATCTGTCGTGCTTATCATTGATAACAACGATCAGTACGACTGGATATTTTGAGCTTAAACAAATTGTTCTCTTTCAAACAATTGAACAACAAAAATAACCCAATCATTCATAGCTGGAATTTTAATCGGAGAAAGCATATGTCCTTTCTTATGATAAGTCTTATGATAAGCGGGCAACAAAATCGTGAGTCAATCTGTATGTTCAAAGGTGCATGAAAGTAGCTGTACGTAAGAAAAAGCAAGTCAATAACGTTAACCTGACGTAATACATTGACATAGATTTTTTTATTTGCTATTTTGAACCTCCAACACTTAAAAAAAAAGAAGAACCTCCAACTCTTCCATTTCACGATGTGTTTCAACAATACTTCACAAAGATGTTGCATTAAATTGATAAACTATAAATTAGTGTTGTGAAGTGTAACAAAGTAACCAAAATCATCATGACTGAATCATTTCTCGGTAACAATGCTTATGCTTGTGATTTTTGCAATTCATCCAATTCAAAACATTTCAAAATGCGAATGGAGATTGCTAATAAACACACATATGCATTTCGTTTCGTATAAACGGTTCTACGAAAATGTTTTTTATGTCATTAAAAGTGAGTTACTCTAACAAACAATTTCTTCTTCACTGAGGACCGTTTCGCATCGATTTCGTCAAATTGCACAAGTTTAAAGTTCTTAATTCGCATTTTTATCGATGTGATACTTAAGCCAAAGGCCGAAAGTATATGCAAATACAATTTTCAAACACGCAAGTCGTTTCTAATTTGTTTTAGAAAATGACAAAAGTCACAGAAATCTTTTTTTTCTACTCCTTTGAAACGATAATATCACTATTGCGATAATTTTGCTATTACGTTTTTTGTGTTTTGAAGGTGTATGCTTCACAAAATGGAATGAATGGAATTTTTATTCCTCCACTCCGAGAATAGGAACCCCAGAAAGAAGCTAGCATGTTGCGAAAAAGAAGAAAAACTGATCGTTTGCATCGTGCAAATTCTTTTTCGTGTTATCTTTTTTCTTTTCTTTTTTTGCAAGAAGAAAAAGGGCACACCGTTTTTTCTTCAATTTCCTCGGCTTTTTGCAATTTTTAGCTGAAAATTGTTCAGCATACAGACTTATTAAGTTGTGTTTCCATCTCTTTCTCTTTCGATCCTTAGCACTAACTAAACCAGGAAAGATGACAAGGGAGGTTTTCGACTTATTTTTTTTATCATTCGGCCATAATGAACACCTTATCCCCAAATTAACGGCTGCCTAATCCCACTGCCTGATTAAATATTTAAAATATTTCTCGACCCTCCACCGGTGCTTTTTGATTCTGCACAGGCACCAATCGCCGCTTGATTTGAGAATTCTGTTGGATTTTCAAGGTTAACAAGGATGGATCGTGTTCAAGACATTACATGTTTAGCAGGTAGACTTCCAGATTTGTTTCCCGTTGCATCCGCCCCTCTTTGGTACATAGATTTTTTTTGTTTTCGTATGCTGTTCACTTTTTCTAGTAGTATTTTATATTCAAATAACCCCAACAGTATTCTACCTCTATGGAATCCCATTTTTTTACCCTTACATAATAACGCCAGCGCTAAAAAAAGGCTGTTTGCCTTTCCCGTGTCCAATACTGAAATAATAACCGTCAAGTATTTCCTGCTTTTTCTTTTCTTTTTCTATTACTTTTTCCTGCCTGGTACCCTGTAGATGGTATCAGGGCAAATTAATTACTGTAAAACGGTCTCGGTATCTTGCATGGTCGAGCACGTTATCCGTTCTTCCGGTTCTTTGGTTAAGTATAACATACCGGGACATGACCTTTATTTATTACCGGTCCTTTAGATGATACACGAAAATGTATCTACCATAGTCCTATCCGGTAACGTGAAAAAGCCATGCAATGATTTTGATACGGAAAAGCAATCTTATCGTAATTCTGGAATAGACTGTGGAATAGATTGTCATATTTGAATCAGGGTTTGGGTTAATTTTGGTTAATTCTTAGATCTTTAATAGTCCCATAGAAACGAAATTGTAAACAATAATACAAAATTATCGGTCCACTTATTCGTTGAATAAGTACGATTGTACGATCAGTTACTACAGCGCCTACCACAACTATACGGACAGTCGTTTGTCGCGATTTTTGGAAAATCCATAGGAGATAAAAACAGTGAATGTTTGAGTTGTGCAAAATACTATTTTACATCTTTGTTTATTTTTTAAATTTTTTTTAACTTGTTTTTACACGACTTATGACGAAAAACCAAATTTATGGTTGTACCATATCTATAAAGACACTTCGAAAATCAGGTTTAATGTGCTAACTAACGCATTTAAAAATCATTCAAAAATATAAATAACATATTCTAGAAAGGTTTTAAAGAAATATATTTTTAAACGATTTTTAAAAAGTGTTTTTATAACTTATTTTAAGGTTTTATAAGTTTTAGAAGAGTATTTATCAAAATATATTTTTTAAATGTCAAAAAAAAATTTTCGCCTGTAATTATTGTTTCGAAAATTCAAACCAAAGTATGTAAAAAGATTTTTTTTAAATTATTTTTAAACTGCCATGAGAACCTTATCAATATTGTGAACAACGGTTCAAAACTGATCCGATCAAACAATAGCGACACAAAAACCTCACAAACGATTTTTTAGCAGAATCTTAATATTTGCTGCTGTTACATACATAGTTGAGGAATATAACCGGCCGTTCATTTCATAACGAATTATTCTCAAAAACTGTAGAAAATAGTGAAAAAATGGACAGACAAAAAATAGGAAATAGTGGAAAACGGAGAGATAGGAGTTAGTATTCGGAAAAATCATTAAAGCACCCAGTTTGTTATGGATCTAACTGTCAAACCGGGGATTCCTCCTCTTATCGTTTTTAGACGTCAAATTGCAATGGATAAGCCCACCTCATATATCAACTCACTTTGCCTGATCTATCACCAAATCACATACTATATGCAGCTTGGAGGATATTCCCCTGCAACCAAAATTACACTAACATAAACTTTTTTTTTCTTTGGCACAACAACCGTTGTCGGTCAAGGCCTGCCTGTACCCACTAGTGAAGTGGGTACCCATTATGGGGTGGCCTCGAAGAAACCGCGGTCATAAGTCATTTTTGTACTATTTACGATATCGATATTTATTATATTATAGTATTTACTCGAAAATCCAGAGGCGTTAGAAATCGAAATCTGCACATCGTTTTTCCAGGGTTTTTCACATTTTAGAAAAAATTTGGCACAATATAGAGACATTCAGCCCAATAACAAGGCCGATCAACAGGATTATATCGTCATACTCAAGGCGTTGGTCTTCATACTCTAGAGAAAGTCTTTATATTAGATGCTAAAGATTAACGGGTGAAACCACTGTGTTTCTTTGCTGTATATCACCACAGACACATATTTCAATCGATGAGTGCATTTGAGAATCATTGTATTGGTTTTAAAAATAAAACGTTAAAATAACCAACACAAAATGTAAACAAACCAAATAGTTAAACATAAATCATCAATTTTCCAAGTGCTCGACCAAGTGCAAGACAATTCGTTGTTTAAAAAGTAAAAAAAAATAATGATTTAGGCATCTTCTTTGTCTCGGTCGACACGTTTGAAAAAAACAAAATATTTGAAGTAATTTGTAATTGTAACTCTAAGTAATTGTAAATTTTCTGTGATTGAAAGTTCACGCAACGTTTTCCATTCTTCTTATTGCAGCTTTTAGTCCGTATAGTTCATTTGATATGTCTTCGTAATAACACTGTAACCTTCCACGTTAGATACAAAAAATGTATTACAGTTTCTAGATACATGGTTACAAAATGTGATGTACTTATAAAATAATGCGGTTTTTCAAAAAAATACAAAAAATCCTGAAGACGCCGCAACGCCAAGTGCAGGGCGTTTTGTTCTTTGGTAGGCGGTGAACGTTTTTTGCATGGCGCACCGTGCAACGGCGCGCGCTTAAAACATGTTTCATTGCATTTTTTCACATTTGAGGTTAAATGATAAGTGTGAAATTTTCACAGTATGTTGACAAGTAATATTAGGTTTGGAGAAAAAATTGAAGATATACAAATGTTTACATTTTTTTAATTAATTAACAAAGTTGAAAAAGGTGCTAGAACAGGAAAGAAATATTTTTGTTATAGATTTCATTTAAAGGAAATAAAATTTCCTTTCGAACTATGTATTATTCATCTTCCTACTATAAAAACTTAGTCCTAAGTTGGGAGGAAAAGGAAAGCTTTGAAAAAAATTCAAATTTGACCAGTCATAACGTCTGAAGTTGAAATGACAGAGTTATAATATTACAGATTTTTCTTTACCAACTATTTAGTTTTGTAATAAACACGATGATTATTTTATACGAAAACATTTTTTTTACTTCCAACCGCCCTTGCCCCACTGTGCACAGCAGGATAGTCTGTTCTACGTATGGGGGCACGGTCTGTTCGGGGCTTGAACCCATGATGGGTATGTTTTAAAGTCGTACGAGTTAACAACAGTACCGCTAGACCGAACCACGGACATAAACTACCTCTCGATTTAATCTAGAATTATTTTCTATTGTTTCCCTGCTACCCAACGATAGTATTAATGCTTTGCACCACCATAAACTCATTACTATGCCATTCTTTGTGATAACTACAAATAGTTATACGACGTTCCTGAGAACACTTAATTTAGAAATTTGCCATCAACTGAATTTTGGTTTAAAAAAAGATCAACTCACAGAAGCCGTAGCAATATTCCTGATGGTTGATCTTTTACGAAAAGGCATCTTATCTTTCCATCATATCGTATCTTATCTTTCCACCACAAATGTAGTTTTCCAAGATCTGTTTGAGACAAATAATATTTTGGTGTTACCATCAATTACAGCGATTTTATCTAGATTGTAAAACAAGTCGTTTTCATATTATCACGAATTAAACGCTAAATGATACAAATATTACACACATTACCATACTAAACAACATATACGATCCGCTGGTCAACATCAATATCGTCTACATGATGCTCTTAATGCCTGATCTACCGCAACAGCACGTACATCGAAATCCAGCTCCATACGGAAGTCACGTACTACCATCACCATCAACAGCTCTTAAAATGCTTTATGCTCCATACACGAGAAGACCAAAATAAGGCTGCAAACGAATTTGTGCAGTGGATCACAATTATGTATATGGTATTTCAATACTTTTTTGCTATCTATACTATCCATCTTCTTCACGCTTGAAATAGTCTTCAGACAGACCTCTCTGACCATTGGGACACGCGCGCGTAACATAGGCTTTGCTACTAGTGGGTCGCACAGAAATCGGACGAATCAATTACTCTATATGAATTACTGAATAGGGTTTTATTAGGCCCGAACAAATCTAAAGGGATTGAGATTTTTCGTTTATTTATTGACTCGAAATTTCCATTCTACCTTCATCCAGTTCGCTTCGAGGTGAAGCTAACAAGCAGTCATAAAACCAAGATGGATCAATAGTTATGTGAGATATGATGATAACAACACGACTAAGTTCGAATCAATGGGAATAAGAAGGAATGTAATGAAATCGTCAATTTAAAAGCATCATTAGATGACATGCCAATTATTTTAAATATTGTATCTATACCAGTGGCTAAGGACGTTATCACAGCATTAGACTCTTCTTCTGTATCTGATAGCAGAGAATCTGCATCATAACTGGGAATTACATACTTATGTCTCATGACTTATGGTCATATCTCATGCAAGTGTAAACACCGGTATAATGTGGTTCGCGAATATATCAAATTTACTGACTTTTGCTATTTACAGGGATATCAAAATCCTTCAACGATAACCCATCATCCCATAAACCAAAAGCCGGGTGTGATGGTGGTTTTCTATGATAGATGAGTTTTCACTTCTTTGTTATGAAATCCTCACCCTTATACTCTCAAACGTAGGTTAATACATGAGCCACAAAGTTCATCCTAGCGTAGCAACATCATCTTTCTCCTCTATCTCGATGAGGTAAAGTGATTTTCGCCAATATTTCCAATAATCTGATCCTATTTTTTGAGCCTATCATTTCCCGTTTCCTCTCTCACTATTGTTCCTTTCTCTCTTCATAACACTATCATATATTCTCAGTGAATGTCGCATGTTGGTCGAAACGAGAGAGAAATGTCTAGCTCTCCCAAATTTAATGTAATCTTACAGTCATTGAATCTTGAATAGGAATACGAGGGACCTGCAGTGTGTTTTTATCGTAACTGACGTGAAACCTTACCCTACTATGAACATTATGGCCGGAATACGAAGTGATAGTATCAAACAGAACGCAAACACACATATTAACTTGCTCACTTTGCTTGTTCTTTTTTATCTATCCTCTGACGGTTGAACTTTTTGCTGCCTACACTTACGAAACCGAAACTGCAAGCAATGTGTTTGCGATTTATTGACACAAATTGGTTGGCATCGTTAACTGGGCGATGAAAGAAGGCTGGGGTATGAGTAAGGTGAATTGGTGTGAGGTATTTTATTGATACTTCCGTTGATAATTTCATTTCATGACCACAAACCATCGGTCATGATACCGGTCGAAAGGTTAAAGGTTCCTCGCGTGTGAAGGATGGTGGATGGAAGTGGATTGAAACCGATATCTATTCAATTTATTTACTGTATCGAAAATCAACTGTTGATTTGTAGTACCGTTTAAGCATGATATATTGAATCGTTTTAGATAAATACTATTCATCTTAATTTTTTATTTCGTTTCAAACTCCGATTTTGCGTCCTTGCACGTACAAAAGAATTGATTTTTAGGATTACTTGCAGGCGTAGAACATCTTTTTTAAGTGTTGGGTTCTATTTGTGGCTGTTGCCATGTGTTAAGTCTCCAAGAATTTTTTATTCATAAACAGCCATTTAGTCATGATCGTCATGCTTTTTAGTTCGTAACTTATTGAATTTTATCAAAGAATTTTCTGGTAGCCGGCATATCAAACCCTAATTAATCCGGGTTGTATTCATGTTACATCTACTGTCAGTCATGTTGGATTTCAGAAGTTGTGTTCAAACAAAGAGCCATTTAAAAAATTGTTTTGCTTTCTATTTTTCTGTTTAAAATTAGTTATAGTACTTTAGCACATTCTAAAATATCGATTCAAACATGGTCTAAAATTTGTTGACACTATATGTATCCTTCAGCAAAAAAAAAAATATTTTATTAATAATGCAATAATCCTAGATGAAAATCTAAGGCTAGTTTTGTGTGTGGTAGCTGCTTCTACAGCGAAACTTCATGTTAAACAGCTGGCTAGTATCGTTAAAGGCCCAATGTCGAACTATATTGAAAAATAGAATTCATTCAGCTTGTACAAAAGAATCACCAATGTTTTCAAACATTTTTTTCAATTGAACACAGTGACGAGCATTTCAGCATCTTTTTTAAATTATTTCAGCCAATTTCTCTGGAATTGTTCTTTCCGGTTACATATTTCACCGGTGTAGACAACATTTTTGACTTGCTTGGTAGTTTTTCTCCACCCGCCAATTGAATTTTGATCTTCGTAGACGCGTGGTGGCTGGTGTATAAAAAAAGAAGATAAACAACACGTTTTGGTAGTGCAATGAAAAGATGGGTGAACAAAAAGAGAACGAAAAATAACGAGAACATCGGAAAGCAATTGAAATTAAAAATGGCATTTCAATAATTGGAATTGCTGACCAAAACCACCAACTGTAATTGATGGCAGACCACAGGCGGGATAGGGCAAAGATGTTAAAGACAGGAACAAAAATAAGTGAGAAAAATAACATACTTTCAATGGTTGCAGACGTTTGTGGGTGCTTTCTTTTGTGTCTCAAAACGTTGCACCAATTTCTTACCGGAAGCCATCAACTGATGATTATGAGCTCGACAACGTTACGGATGATTGAACACACTCACATGCAAGCACACGAGAGCCAAACGGCGCGATATAGGAAACCACTGGAAAACACTCGTACCTTTGCAACATTAACGTCGAAGTGCTTCCGTACCGAATTTTGTGTCGCTCAGAAACATAAATCCTGCCTCAGTGCACTAAGTGTTGAACCATGGCACGTTTCATTGCATCGTCTCATGTGCTGAAGAAAACGAACATTTCGTATTGAACAACAAAACTGATAAAAATGTCACCCAAAGGGAATCGAAACTGCCATTGACAGTCGGCACCTAATGCTAGCTAAGAAAAGTGTCAATCCTTTGCACTGGGATCCAAAGAGTTCAATTTCTTCCAAACTCTAGTCGTTCGAACTGTGGTTGGAAGGTGTGTTTAATCTAAACTCTCTTTCACTCACATAATAAGATTTCACAATATTACCATCAATTTCTAGCCAAACTCCCCCGTTCCTGTTCCCCATCCACTTAACCACCCTCGTGGTATAAAATCCGAGTCAAGTTGCAGTAAGCGAGGTGCCATTTCATGGCTTAACTCAATTGGCACTACTTGAGGTTTAGCTCGCTACCACAACTATAAAAGGACGATGTGACGCTGAGTTAACCGGAAATCAGAAGTAACAAAAATAACATTGACCAAGCTTCCGTTATTATAACGCACATAAACCAACTCAATCAACCCCTCGATTATGAACGAAGAAGTCAGCTGTAAAAGCAAGCAACCCTGGGGCGGCGAGTGGCTATCGGCACAGCTTGGTTTTGATGTTTGTGTGCACGTGTTTGGTTTCTTTAAAAAAGAATACGTGGGTGATATGTGGTTTAGAAAGTGGTCGTAGTTCATACCACATCGAACTCAACAACAAAACGAACTCCTTCTTTTTTATTTGCCTGTAACATACTGCAGATGTAACAGTGAGCAGCCTTTGTGCATTGTGGAAGAGCTAATTGACTAATCTAATATTATTACGAATACCACTAATATTACACCTTATTTATGTTTGTTAATTAAAATATTTTTTACAGCTTTTATGTTTTGAACTTACACTATATCGTTATGATTCAAACTACGGGCAGCTTCAAACTCTAGACATTCATGAAGTATTTATTTGATTTCCCTTTAATTTTTGTTTAATGATTGGCATGATACATTAGGATCAATTAAAAATATGTCTGACAACTAGTTGGCCCTGATTATGATAAATACATATATAACATCGTTCAAATCACCATCGAAGGCATTCATATCAGTTTTGCTAAAAGCCGCCGCCGGTGTAATTTTCTCGATAATTACTACAAATCTGATCCAGATTGAAATACATCGGAATTTATTGTACAGGTAGAAGTCAACTTAAAAATAACTATATTTTATCAAACTTTGCTATGTTTTTTTAAATAAAAACTCGTATTTAATTCGTTCCGGGATTCGAAGCAGAATGTTTTCATCTTTTTTTTTTTTGCACAACAACCTCTGGCAGTCAAGGTCTGCCTGTACCACAAGTGGGCTTGGCTTTTAGTGACTTTTTTATTACCATTGCTGGATAGTCAGTCCTACGTATGGGAGCACGTTCCATTCGGAGCTTGAACCAATGACGGGCATGTTGTTAAGTTATACGAGTTGACGACTTTACCACCAGACCGGTTATCGGAACCTTAACGTAAGTAAAAAACAAACAAAATTGTGTAGCGTGTATGTGAATGTGCAATTTTAGGCGAAGTTTCATGCCTGTAAGGAATTTGAAACAAAACGTCCGTAGTATGAAACATGGAGTTAAAACTGTCCGGAAAATAATTCAAGATATCGTTGTAGTGTCGTGAGTTTTTGAAATGTTTAGAGTGAAATTGTTGGTAATCTTTTTTTCCAAATTTAGAAGGTTTGAATGAGTCAAAAGTGTCTTGAGTGTCCGTAATTGGAAGCAATACGGTACTAGAGCAATGAGAAACCGACATTACTATCTGATACCTGTCACATCACCAGCAAAAGCAATAGAAAATACTTGTTTACAGAAATAAATTGTATGCTGCACGTTTTGCCAGACTACTACACAGAAATGAAAAAAAAAACAAGTAAAGCTGTTTGTATAAATTATTGCTTCTATTGCGTTTCTATAGCCTGTTCATATCCTTCAGCAGCAATGGAGGTGCCCAGTGGTTAGTGCATCATCGCATATCTGTCTCGTCTATCTCTGTCATGCATTTCGCATGATCAGAGGCCGTTATACTAAATTTCACTTTCATCACCTCATTTTTCATGATTGTATATCCAAGGCAATCTGAGCACGCAACCAGTGACTAGGTAGGAAATGCTACCAGTCGTCAGTTCTCGAATCCATTGTGTGCTTTTTTTATCACCAACGTTAACAAAAACAAACAATTCAATGACAGAAGATAGGTTTAGACACCTCAGTTATCATGGTCGATCGAATTTTCAAAGATTAGAAAAAGGGTAAGGTTTCGATACGTAATGCAATGGCGCAACAGCCATCGAGGGAAGAAAGGACACATATACACCTAGCGCAGGATAAACAAACTGTTTAAAAAGTTAGCGAACAAAAGACCGCTTTTTTAACTACACAGAGGTTACAAATTTATTCGTTACAAAGCAATTGATCCGAAGTTTAATAAAGTTGAGACTATCGACGAAGTTGCTTTCGCAACACTTACTCTTTCACTAAATCTGGAGTGTGAATGGTTGTTTAGCATCTCCAAAATAGAAGCTACATCTCATTCACAGCTTCAAAAATGTTTGTTTTTAGTTCACGTTTGATTAACTGCAGGTGAAAGTTCCTGCCTGTTGAAACATTCTGTTTATGATCACTTTTCCAACTGTTCATAATACCATGTTACATATTCAAGAGATGTGTACTTTCACTCCACACTTCTACAGTTAAAGAGAAGATTTAACAAAACCTTACGAAAGGGACGTGGTATAGTATGATTAGGTTGAACAAATCACGAGATTTTCTCTACCTCTTGCTCTTCTCAATAAAACAAAAAAACATTGTGAACATGGTATAAAAAAACAATGCAAATTAGCCCCAGAAACAGTGCGCAATTTCACTGGATTTAAACGAAATTCTCAACAAACACTGGACTTAGTTGACCGTTGCTGGTGTTGCTTGCATGATTTGGGTTAATTCTGATCACCACTTTTTTCAACCCAAATCTTTTTTTTCCCTCATCTACTCTTTACTCTTCTAAAGATGGCTATTCTTCTTGAGAAAGTATCTTTCTTGTCTCTTGCGATTCATTGAGCAAACGTTAGGGGTTTGAAAAGCGAGAAAAAAAAACCTTGAGCAAACGAAATGAACATGGTCACCCTGGCCGTGGTAAAAGCAGAAGTAAAAAGATGGTGCTTGTTTTGTTGAAGGGTTTTCATGATTTTACCTTAACTAGATCTTGTTTGAAGGCAGTCACAACAGCGACGGGACTGCATAGAGGTCAAGTAGGAAATGGGTATAAATATTAATGAAGTTCAAGAATGTGGAGAAAAAATAGTAGAACGGTTGAGACTGAATAAGGTTTCTTCTGTACAGGTCATCTCTGTTGTTGCTCTTATTTTTTTTTTCAATTCTTCCTTGAGTATATTTTGTTGGTTGCTGAATAGTGATAGCTACTATTTTTGTCTAGTTTATTTTAGTATAATTGTCTATATATTTTTAAAATTAGAAATTGTTGGGCAATTTTGCAATTTTTATAATTTTAAGCTCAGTTCAAGGTTTCATAAAAAATAACAGAGCACTACATTTATTACACTAAAAAAATCGTACCCAACCATCTTCAGGAATTTAAAAAACAATTCCTAACTTTGAATTTGAATTGCTTGAACTAAATTTGTTTCGTACCAAAGTGAAGTAAGAAAAAATTTTCAACCCCGGAAGGAAACGATTAATAGAATCAATCATTGCAAATGTTTCCATCGGTAAAACCATCATCATACTCCCCTAGGAGTAATTCGGAGCCAATACCGCAATTGAAGATGGAGGTGTTGGAATCGAGCTGGGGGAACGGAATTGAAAGCAATAAAATCATCATCATTCCGTTGTTCAAACGAAGACTGACGACAGAACAGAAATGGAAATCAAGAGAAATGCAAAAGCGGACGCGCTAAACGATTAATGGTCTATAGGAAAATGTTTTCGAAGGGAGTCTCAAAGCCGAGAAAATGCTTCAGAAGCACTATGACTTGTTTGCTTCCGCATGGCTAACTTCAACGCAAACGCGGAAATATTCTTCGGCGATGAGGAGACCAAGTGAAGTTGTTAGCTTTAGCAATGGTCACAGGTTTCACCGAGGGAATAAATTATGCCCCACTCAATACGGAGCATGTCAGGTCGTAATATAATTGAGCTTAATAGCCCTCTTGAGCATTCGATAAACGGGGTTTAGACTGCGAATGTTATAGTTAGAATATATTGAGTAATCAACATTCAGATTAATGCTCTGTTTTAAAGATTTAAAGCTTGTTTAAAACATCGTGTTGAACTGCAATGGTTAAACTGCAATGGGACTACTGTTGATGATAGGTATTTTATTTTATGCTTTGTATAAATTTCCATCGCGGTAATGGTAAATATTAAATTCCACAAATGATCTTTGTGAATGATTGAACTTATTTTACTTTTTAGATGTTTCTGGTTTAATAGAAAGATATGTTCAGATTTAAATTAAAAAATAAAATAATCTTATGTGAAATAGATATTTGAATACTAATGTGAACTTATGTTTGCAAAGAAATTGTTTTATTTTAATTTTTTGTTTGCAACCCAATAATTCCTGTTCTGAATGCCTTGAAAAAGCCATTGCTCACACCCTCCAGCAGCAAGTTATTATTGTATTTGTTACATAGTTCGTGAAACCGTATGCCTCCTTTTTAACTGTGTACTTTTTATGAGCATTCTTATATCGGTTGCTGTCTCACGAAAGGACTAACAGTTCTTCCTTAAAATGTTCTGTGTTTTTTTAGCACAAGATTATATGACCTTTTGGCACGCTAGAGTGATTACAAAAGGGAAACAACTATCAAAATACAGGCGTTTGGCGAAGCATTTAGAGCAAAACGGACGGAGGGAAAAAGGAGTTTCACAAACACTTTGAAAGAATTTTACAAAAAAGGCAATGCGTTTAACGCAATGTCACGCAGCAATAAATCAAAACATCATCCTTTCTTTCATTCTTAACACCAAAAAGAAAGAGAAAACCGGACAAAATGCTGTGAAATGAGCGCAAAAAGGGATAAAAAGGATTTATCTGGCGTTTAGTGCTGCTTCGTATCACAACGAGTTCCAGCATCGATTCCATGAAATCTTCTTTAAGAACCCACTCATCCCCTTGCTGTCCCTTATTTCTTTATCGCATAAGGCAAGGAGTAAGTTTACAGACACCCAAACTAGTGGTGGTTCGTATAGCTTTTGTATGATAGTGTGTGCTTGTGTATGTGCGTCAGTATATCAAAGTCTTTGCAGTACCTTTTTCCACTTGAAACCCTTTTTTTTTTGGTCCCGAATACGGTTGCAGCAAATGACCCTTTTCTTTTGTGCTTTATTACATTCGCTCAGTTTCACACGAAGCTTAGAGAAAGATAAGTGACGTGTCACCCTTCAAGCATTACAATTAGCACAGCTTTCTTGGAAGCTTGGAGCTGTGCACTTTATCAAGCACCTTGCATTTTAGACTTATATACAAAACATCAAGATTACACAAAATATTAAGAAAATATGTCTCAATATATTGCTGCATGTACAACAACCAATTTAATTTTCATACGTAAACTACGTATTCATTCAAATAAACAAAATAAAAATAAAGCATCACTTCAAAGCAATTTACCGTCTATAATGTCGTTTCTACGAAAGGGATTGGTTACCTCACGCTTCCGTTGCAAGTGTTGTTTTTACATAGAATACCGTAAAGAATCAGGCTACGGGAAATAAGAAAAGGTATCACTTCTTGAATCCAGAATCTTGGAAATGAAAAAAAATAAGAAGAACACAAAAGTCTGACTACAAACAGCATCATTCAACACTTCGCTCTCTGCTGCTAGTGGTTTCGCTACAGCTAGCAAACACCATGGAACAATCAACAAAGTAACGGTTTCGCTTATCAACTTTGGAACATTCACTTGATAATGTATCCCTACAACAAAGTAGCATGATTAAACGGTTTCATCATGCTTTGTACTGAGACGCTTCACTCTGTGAAAATTGTGAAAGACTCTATTGATGTAACAGGGTCATTGCGTAAGTACAAGAGATTTATTTACCTGCTAGCACACCGCTATAGTTGATTTTGTCACTTCAGTGCTTTGTAAGAAGAGAAAAGAAGCGAAAACACCCACCACCTTGTATCAAGCACATCAAGTAACGTTCCAAACCGTTTCATCCTGTTCAATTTAAAGGGCCTATTTCTAAGAAGAGCTCACAAACAACTTGATTTGATTTCACGATGATCCTGATATGGAAAGGTGGGATGATTTCAATTCGATCAAAACCAACCGACGCAAACATGATAATGATTTTTCGACGGAAAAGGATTAGTCAACATGTAGCGACTGTGGTCTCTCGCTTGGGGCTCTGATTAAAAGATGTTGTAGATTGAAAATGGTTGAGAACGCTATAACCCAACAAACACTATCAGAGCCAAGACAAACGTTAAAAATCTATTCGTTGATTATAAATTGAAAACAGTGATATAAGACTCAAAGGTTTCAAGCGAAATCAAAGTTATTTTTCTAGAATTCATACCGTACCAATTAAAATATAATACATCGAAAAAATGGTACTAAAGCTTCCTCCCTTAATTATGCAACACTAACAAGGGAAAATGCTGATAAATTTACTTATGAATACGATTATCATCAAAAACATCTTAATTTTTCATGAATTTAACGAATGTGTCTTCAAAATAAACGTCAATCACAGGTTTCTGTGGTACATTCGTTAACTCATACGACTTAACAACATACTCCTCATTCAAAGTTAAAGCCTCATATGAATGGGCATAGGCCTTGCCCCTATGCGTATAACTGATTATTATGACATTATGACTCTGATAGTCAAACCCATTAGCGACACAGGCTGGCCTTGTCTGAAAACAGCTGTTGCGCCAACGAAGAAGCAGAATTAACTTTCGTACAATAAATGTTGACAATACGACAGAATGAAATCATTTTCCAAAAAAGTAATATATAATAAATTATAACATTCAAAATTACCACATATTTTGTTTTATAATCATGCAAAAGTTTATGTCGTTCCAAGAATCCCATGAACACAGATTGTGTTGAGGTATAGGGAAATACACGACAAAATATAACGCTGGACGTCAGCATGCTACACTGAACAACATTCCAGCATGTCTTCATTTAGATCCGCCTCCAGTATCCCTATCCCTCGCTTTGGAGCAGCAGATGTACAACTACATCGTACACGATTCTTACGCGCGAATAATACCCATTTGTTTGTTACCTAACCTCTTCATGAGATCATCCCTAAACTAGCTCTAGGGACTACCACCAGCTGCACAAATCTTCACAGATTGTTAATCCCGGATCAAACTTGTCACATTTACGCTTCCTTGACACGTCGCTTCCTGCCTTTCACGATGAACGCTCTCACGTACAAGCATCATTCAGGCGGTCGGGCGAGTAATTGATGGTTCTATGTTATAGTTTAGTGTTGGCTCATGCTGTTTGCAGTGCCGCGAAAGATTGAAGCTACCATTTCAACATGACCCGAAGCCATACCCAGGGTGAACCAAACGAGATCAAATACATGAAACGTTCTGGCTGAGCGGATAAGGAAAGGGAAAATACACCACAACAGCACTAAAACCAACCACTACGTCCTCCGGGCCGTTGCACCATGGCAACCATTCTCGTGAAGAAGAAAGATAAAATAGCTTATTCATGGCATTGCGATGACTACGCTCTCTCGCTTCCCTAAAACAAGAACTTCCGAAAGAGCGGATCGTAATAATAGAAATTCATGTGTCCTGAAAATCCTTCATGAAGAAGACTGCTTTTTGCAACTGCATGTGACTTGGTGCATCTGTGGGCAGTTATCCCGTTACTTCACGGGGCATGAGTTGTGCACTGCCTTAAAGCTTGATGATTTACGATCTCTGAAGACAGATCCGTTCTGTATCCTGTCGTTTAGCTTTCTCTACTCCACCAGGATATCGTTATGTGTTTCTATAGAAAGGAAAAACAAACAAGTTACAGTGTGACGGTTGCATATAAGATAAAGGAGTAAGAATAAGACAAAGAAAAACTACTTAAAAAAGGCAAATAAATAGTGCATATCCATAAAGAGTATATTTCACTTACAATTTTCTTACCCTTTCATACCCTGCAGTTGATGGTAAAAAGAAAAGTCCTTTTTAGATCCACATGGATCAATTTGTTGCCCACTTAATCCCCAGAAGGTTCAGTCACTTCCAACAGTTTGAGAAAATATTGTTAAGCTCCTGCAGAGCAGCAACTGGTAATATTTCATTATGCATTCAATGAGACTGCATGCATCCGTTCTTTTCTCTATAATATACCACTATGCGTGAATGTAAGCAATGCAGGAAAATTCAAAAATAAAATTGCGTTGAGTTTACTTCTCTGAATGAAACGCTGCTGCTGGAAACACAAAAATCAAACATCCCTCCAGAGACAAACGTTTAAAAAACAGATGAATAATTCAGAATAATGCTAATTATTTATAAAATCCCACACGCTAATACAAATACTTTTTTCTGAGGGCCAGCTCATTATTAAAAGAACGGTAGGTTTCATCTAAATATTCTGAAGTGCCACGACTTACTTGGATTTTTTTTTATTCGAGAATAACGGTTCAAAAATGCCATATTGCTTAAAAGTAGAGTATACAAATATATTTCATGGCGCTTCAATCCATACTGGCCGGAAGACATTTCCTTCTCTGAGCCATGGAAGGGCACCTTATCACAGGTGTACTCTAACGTGTTGGTATTATTTAATCCAGTCCATGATGTTGTGGTCCTATGAGCGTGGCGAAGGCCTACATCATTCGGATTTAGAGGTTGTCTTTGCCAATTCAGTGTTCCAAATGGCATTGCGGGGGTCTGTATCTATTGAATTTCAGGCATTTCGTTGGATCCATCCATCAGAAGTGGTCCGAGTATAGTCCAGTTTAATGGCCCAAATGACATAGCGAGGGTCTGTATCATTTTTTTCTCTGGTATTTGTTCCATGTAGTCCTTCCCATCAGTAGTCCGAGTGACATGGCTGGGGTCTGTATCGTTCCAATTCTCTAGTTAATCATTGCAAGAACATCGTCGAAGCAATGATCTTCTGTCTGGTGTCAATGCCGATTACTCAGCTATACACATTGCACTCATTCATTCTTACATTCGTGCAAACATTCATCCATCACAAACATACAAGCGATGTACAACATATAGCACATGGACAAACAAGAGGGAATATGATAGGATGCAAAATTGCTGTTGCCAACAATGTTGCTTGGTTCACAGACATTTTGCTTAAGGGAAGTCACACAGTTAAGTCGTTTACTCTACAAAAATCAAATATGGCTTTCAGCAAATTCCAGTCCGATATCGCTAATAAATCCAGAATCGGAATTTCAGCACATTTTCCCAGACGTTCGACCTCTTAGAAAAGTTTTCTAATGTAAGCTAATGAATTTCGAAAGTCCCTATATGTATAATCCTTTAGCTGACTGACTGAAGGGCACGTTTTCCTGATATTCCTCCGTCGCCGAACTAAATCAGTACCCAACGGGATAAGGAACTAAAAAGGAACCATTTTTTCATCTTTCCATATACGTGTGAAATGGGGAAGAATAAGGGGAATGTGCGCGAGCGACGGAAGGTGCGCGAGAAGGAAAACAAAAAGAAAGAGAGCGTGCGAGAATGAACAAAGAAAGAGAACGCAGTTACGGCGGGTAACGCGGAGCGAGAGGGAAGATGGGCAGAAACTATAAAAGCGGTGCACGCTTGGGGACGGGGAGATAGTTTGGGGAACGATACAGAAGCGGATAAATGTGAACTACAAAACGAGTGGAAATAAATCGTGTAGAAATCTATTTTCCGGTGTTCTTATTTACTCCCCATATATCACAGCTAACTTCACATACGTTACCAAATTGTAAGCCGTTTTTGTCGCATCTAACCTTCATCTTTGGGAATCTATCAAGCGGAAAACGACTTTGGTTTACTGTTAATGCAGCCTAATTCAGAAACATGACTTTAATCTATGCGGTGTGCTAGATGTTCGTTTGTTTATTTATTTTTTTTTTTTTTGCTGAACATTACAAAGGATATTTGTGCAGGGTGTCGGTTTTATCTTCGGGTGACCATTGTGAAACTTTTTAGATGCAATAATTTACAATCATACGACTAAAATTATAGGATTCACATATTTTTCATGTATTCATGATTTATTCAATTTTTTGCAACGTTTTACCATTGTGTTGCTCGCACTGATCGTTTTTCGATCACTCCTTGGTATGAATTAATTTTATTTGATAACTGATTCTTTTAGACTTGTTTTATATAGCGTGTCGGACTCTTTCTCCCTTTCTGTTTCTCTGAAAAACACTGAAGTGAAATTAATGTCGCCAGGTAAATCGTGAGCGACGCATAGGAGTTGGAGTGCTGTTATTAGAACAGGTGTGCGTGAGCAAAACATTCTATACATATTACTACATTTATTTCTGAAATCATAAAAAGCTGTTAACTTCTGGAGCTACTGATATGGCCACTATTACACGTGTAACTTGTTATCTCAGACGATAACTTAGTAATTTTATTTGACTTCGAGACTATTAATGCTCGATGATCGGATGCAAAGTGATCACAAAACTATGCAGTTTTAGGAATAACTTTAGTAATTTTGAGTGCACAGATGACCACTACGACAATGTACGTTCGTGCTCATGTTCTTATGTAGAGTTTACGATAAAAAAGTCTATCGTAATACTGTTTTATGCTAAAACCAATGATTCAAATTAGTTTGAGTTTGATTTATGTGAAACGAAATTTATTTAATCAGCAATTGGCTGTTCCTAACCAAACCAAATAATATTGAACGCCTACAGCCAAAAGCTCTGCGACGGATATTCACAAAATGCATTCAATTAAATCACCAACCTTCTCGATTTTACTTCAATGAAATATGCGTGTGTTTTTTGTACAGTATACTCCATTATCATAAATAGTGACAATGAATAAATTACGCTTCACTTTTCCAGTGCAATTCAATCGATCCGCCATGGGCCGGCGTTTGGTCATTTTACTTGGCCCCTGCACCAATTGAACTGTATTTTCAATGCCAGCGTGCATTCAACCGTACCACTCTACTGCAATGCATCATGTACCTACAGAATTTCCGTTTGAATGTGAACCACAATTGTTCCGGTCGAAAGGGAAATGATAGTAATGTAAAAAAATAAGTGCAGCGATTGAAAAGGGAATGATACAGATTCAACAAAATGACAAAATAAAATGGTTCCAAGGCATAAAAATCATGTTTATCACAACTTCATTCCAGATCCCACTCACCTGCACTTTTTTGCAGACATAAATGAGGATGGAATAAAACAGTTTTTATGCGATATGTGGTTTGCAATGTGCAAGTAGTACCCATGCAGTACCTAAATAAAATTCCGCTGCGGACAATTATTTTAAAACGAAAACAATAAGAGGTCAAATCTCTGCATGAAACATGCTGTTGAAAATATCTCGTATAATCTCGTAACATAATTTCTTCGATATGAAGAAACAATATGCAGCAAACTAGAAGAACTGGAAGAGTATGCCAGCTAACATAAACAAAACTCTACACAGATGCAACCCAACAACCGTTCTACACTGATGAAAAAGCGCGGAACCCGCTCCCCGATCGCTTCGTCGAATGAAGTGTGACGGACGTAATTCTGTCAAAAGCTTTCCCGACAACGATGTAAGATTGACCGGGCAATGAGGAATGAGGAAAATCGTTTTTCATTAATTAAATTTCGTTCCATTATTCAGCAGCTTCAAAATTTCCACATTAGCGCGATTTTATTGAAGGATGGAGTCTCATGGTCGCCACGGTAAGAGATTTTATCGCCATGGTGCACATAATTTAACTCCTAAATAACTTTTGCCAACTAGGAGAGGCTGAGGGTAGATGAAAAGGAATAGCAACGAGTTGAAAAGGCAACTCAACCACCACGTAACCAACAATACGCGTAAAGTGATACTCCTCACCTGCCATTACGATTGGATGGAAGGGTTAATGGGGTCGAAGGAAACAACCCGTTGCGCGGGTTGCCATTGTTATTCGCCAATTTATTTCCTCCACAAACAATGACTGTTCCATCATCGTCGAATTGTAACCGTGCCAATGAAAAGCATTAATAATTGCGTCCTTTACGCTTGGTCATACCATTGTCTCACCTTCCCTTTCCATGATACCATACTTCTCCTGCCACCGATAGATTCTGCATTCGAAGTTTCATCCCAATTGAAGAGTCACGCTTTGCTGTAGCCAACGCGGTTCATTTCATTTTAATTGATGCTTGAGAATAATTTACTTCCATTCAAGCATCGAGAAAAGCGTAATCAGTTAGTATACAGTGCAGAATTGAGGCACAGGCCTTCATTAGTATATGTGTTGCTTCTTTTATCGAACTAGCTGTAAAAGGACGGATGAGAGACAAATGCTGTCGCGAGACTCTTTATAAACAAACCAACTTACCAACCAAGGACGGACTTTATAATATTATTTACTATGTGTGAAGCATGTCCTGCGTACAGAAAATTTTATCACAAAATGTTTCAGTTGGCTCGTACTTCATGCCAATTGCCAATACTGCCAATACAATATTTCTTTAAACTTTATTTCCCAAATAAACCACAAAAAAGAGGGGAAATTAATAAACAATTAATTACTCTTCGCCAAATTTAAATTCGATCAGATTCGTAATAATCTGCGTGTTAACTAAATACAAGAATATTAAATGTTTCAAATCCTCTCCTTTACTTACATTGCAATACAATGGTTTTATTCACTAACAAGCCTTTGTTTTGCTGATAATTCAGTTATGTGTGCAAGTGACAAAAAATCAATAAATTTTTTTATTTACAAGATTGTTTATACCTTCTACGTAACCACATTTGTTCACATCCAATATTTTGCTCTTCCTCCTTCCTTTTCGTGTTTCACTTTTCTTGATTATTTGATACTGTGCATTTTCCGAGTATTTTGAGTGAGAACACGATACATGATTTTTTTTTTGTCAAATAATTTTCAGCCAAAAGACAAACAATCATGGTTGCTGTCTTCACTTTTCATACCGATCATTAAAACATTAAATACATTTAAAAAGTTTAGCTCTAACTAATCAATATTCTAACTTATTACACAGGCACACAAGATTCAACAAAAATAATAAGCGAGAAGTCTTATAAAAAAAACAAGGCATGGATGGATGTAGGCAATATAAAAATCGAAATCGTATAAGACTTGAATGTTGGACTTTTAATGCTTGAAGTCATAACATATCAACTTCCAAACATATTTATAACACAACAATGGTATATAACCAAAAAAGTGTCTAAGTTTATCACAGTTATCATATTCTTTAATTAGAACATTATCCAAACAAAAAGAAACCAATATAAGAGAAAAATGTGACCCATAAAATATGATACTTTAGATTTCCGACCATACGAAAGAGGAAACTGTTTATTATTGTTTAACACCTGCTTCATCTAGACCCAACACAACTTGTTTAAGTATTCTATTGTACGACGAAATATTCAATTTTGGTAGAACACTAATGCCTCCATTTCAAAGAAATGTAGCTTGTTATAATATATGCCAGCCATATTGCAAGCAAAAATAAACAACACCATCCTGGATGCTTTTAAGCGAGCGTGAATCAAGCAACGTCAACGTTGAACCTTGATATGCTTCAATATGTTTACAGAGCAATACAGTGCAATGAAACCACCGATGAACTGTTCTTGACGAGCAGCTCGAACATGATGCTGGAACGGAGCTGAAAACCGAATCGGTTTGGACGGGGGCCAAGCCACTTGAAACGTGCACAACTATTGTTTATTCATGGAATAACTAATAATGGAAAGGCGCTAGATTCAAAGTACGACGCTAAGAGGCTTAACTTTTGTTTTCTGTACCTTCGCGCTTAAACTCCGGTACCATGTATTGTACAGGAATACACCTTTACAGGATAAAAGCCTTTCCACACGAAAACAACCCTTCGCTAGCTACAGCTGCAACACTCATCAGTCTGGATGGTTAGTCATTGTGTGCTGTAAATATTGTGTAGGTTCCAATAAGAGCAATGAGCAGTGAAATGAGAACTTTTCAATTCATATATCTATGTTACCAGTAATTTGTAAAGTTTGATGAAGTAGAAATTTTGAGATGTTTTGTATCAGCGTCTTATCTCAAGTCTGGTTAGGGCTAAATTTTAAACTAATTATTTTTGACAATAGCTAAATATATATTTGTTGCTCTCGGCTTTCTATGGATTATGTGTATCCAGTTTGAGGCAAAAAAACACAGACATAAAAAATGCTCACCACACCTTTCTACCTATTCGTAAACTGTAACCTTCACCGAACTATGTGATCACTTAATGAAGCAATTCGAATTCTGGTGCGATTGTCTGATCCCATAAAACTAAGGCTCTAGATTTGACGCTCTAAAATGCTTTCCTTCTATGGATTTTATCACTCACATCTAGCACCACTGAGTTGCAAAGGAAAACTTGCATCATTTTTATCGCTCCCTCGAATCTTCTCTTTTGAAGCTGCCATCACTGCCATCTTCAAAATTCCCGGAAATGTGGAAAGTTTTTTTTCCACCAACGCAAAAACGCTTCTGATTACAATCCAGAAAAAATCATCCGTAAAATTATGCTGAACTTGAATGACAGACAGTAAACACGGAATCAGTTTCCACACCTGAGTTATCCTTGGGAGTGACCAGGACCCAGAGAAGATAAATTTAATGGTGAGAAAATAAACATTTTCATTGTGGGTGTCAATTGAAATGACTTCCGTACTGTTGTTGATTATTTTGGTTTTTCCGTAGGATATATGATTTTGTATTTATGTTTGTGACTTGCTCTCACAGCCAAATTTGTGACGTGCCTATTTTGAGCAAGTTTATGTTCATTTGCACGTTTCTTAACGATACTTCTTCAAATAATAACATAGAAACATGGCCAATCTCGTGGTATTTGTATTACGATGATTAGTATTTCTTGTGAGGTTTCAAATATGTAAGGTCCCCATTTGAAATGTGAAGTAAACATGTTATGAAATCAGCTGACAATTTTATTGCCATTGTTTGAGTGGTTTCACGTCAACTCGCACAACGTAACTACATACTCGCCATGGTACCAAGATCCATACGGACCGATCTCCTAATACGTACAATAGAGATTTCATAGTATAGATTGACCTTTTCTCAATAACTTGGTTCTTATAACGCTGGGGTAATTAGACTAGTTGATAATTCAACATGAAATCAAATAATTTGGGAACAAATAGAAATTAAAACCCTCTGATGGTTTTTTGTTCAAACAATGAAACGTTTATTCCGATAATTATATCTGCATCAAGTTCTAGTTATTAACAAATGGACCTTCTTTGACATTGGAAAACTTATGTGTCACGAACTTTTTTTATTACTATTTCAAGTACAGTAGTTTTATGTATATCATAACATAGCCATTCGTTCATTCAAGAGGAAAATATTAGAAAAAGGAGTATAAAGGAAACACTGTTAGGACACGCGTTTAAAATAAACGCCAAATATAGAATGGTTTTTTAGTTTCCTGTTATATATGATATTTTTCAATGTGATTTGGTTTAACTAACTCAGTGGTATCAAAATCAGTGGTAGGTTGTGCTTTGTAGTAGGAGTAGACTCTACTATTAATTGCTTGAATATTATATTCTATAGCAGTGGAAGATTAGGAGAATCGGGGGCCCTTAGCGGAAAGACGAGTTGAGGCCCCTTTAAATGGTAATTGATGACCGGGAGGAGGGGGTACTGGCAGCTGTTGGGGGATTGAACAGTATACTTAAATTGAGTCGGGTATTTAAAATTTATCTGAATAACGACCAATTCGCTTCTAAGTAGTTCGGTATTCCAAAGTTATTCTTGTATTGAATTTTGTCATATTACATTCAAAATTAACAGATAAATGATCTGAAGAAAGTATGTTGATAATTTAGTCGGGTTGGCTTTTTAAATCCTTTTTAATATTCCTAAAAAAATAACGTTTGGAACTGTGATGTATAAATATGAGGGAACGGCATTACCCGGTGCTACTCTATTCTTACTGCAATCCATTGCTATGGGCCGAAATATTCTTTTAATGCTTTAGCTTTTTTCCTGTTTACTAGTGTGGGTGTATTTATATATGAGTGATCGCAGATAACAATTAGATGCGTCCGATCGGGATAAAGACTGATTGTGAACTGATGAAATTTTAATACGTAAGCGCCTATTAGACAAGCCGCAAAAGCCCCTCAAGATCTCAAACATCTCCACAATGAAACAAATTGCTATATTTTAGCCCAAATATTACTTTACACAAAATGAGCGAAGATTCGATAAAGTTCAATTTTAGTTTACTAGTTAATTTGACCCGGTTACAGGGTTATGCAAGATAATTTCTGGGGTATATAATAAACCTGCACGGCACGGTCTATTCGGAACTTGAACCCATGACGGGCATGTTGTTACGTCGTACGAGTTGTCGACTGTACCACCAGACCGGTCCATTCCCGTATAGGTGTTATAATTAGTCACGAACCTGATCGTGGAGCTGATCCTAACCCCTTACTGATCCTTTTTACTGATCCTGATCTATTCCGGTCGGGAAGTTGATCCCATTCCCATACCGGATCTGAAAAATATCTTGACCCTATAGGGTAAACGTACCTATAGTACCAATAGTGATGGTATGGCTCTAAAATGTGATAAGATGATTAAGAGCAATTAAGTAATTTATGTCGTTGTTTAATGTTCCGGTCTTTTAAAAAAGGCTTTAAAAGTTAAATTGGGCCATTCCATTACAGTGATAAAAACACAACATATTTTGTGAAATGTGTCAATATTCTTCCAAAATCCTTAAGATTTCATAGCGAAACTCATATTTTTGCTAACGTTTTAAATGACCACATAACAATGCAATTATTATTGTTTTAACACAACTTTCATGAAATGTTATTGATTTACTAAAATTCATTCCTTTTTAACCATATTTTCGCATTTTTATGTGTTTTTTACCATTGTGCCATTATAGGTACACAAAAAAGGCATGTTGCTATAGTGGTCATAGTTATAAAATTAGTAATAACCGAACATTTTAGATTTTTTTTCCGCGATATTGTTAACATTTCGTATTGTTTACACAAAAATAAGCAACAGAAATGATTTTCCTGAAATCCTGAGAAGCAACAGAAATGAGTGAAAAATCGACCTTGAATCAAGCATACTCTTACCGGTTTTTGAAGACTACAGTTATAAAGTTTTTTAGTTATTATATTCATCACTAATCACACTTTATACATTTTTACGGTAAATTATGCGAGAAATCAATATTATGGATGTGATTCTTACTATTTATAAGAAAACAGCTTCAAACTAAGTTCCATGTGTATTATACACAGTTTTTTAGGTATCTTTGTTTACCAACACTATAGTAACACAATACGACGACTATAGGAACCAAACAACCATTACAGGTACAATGAAGTCGTCATAAACATATACTTTTTTTCGTAAATTTGTTGTGTTTGATGGTAAAAATGCTTGTGATTGCGAAGATAAAACATATTCCCATTGCTTTCTGATAAAATTTCAATAAATTTACCTTCCTGACACTTTAAATCTATTAAAGCACATCTGTACCCCTACATTGATATATTTACCCTACCGGACTTAAATTGTATGTGTACCGGTATAACCGCTCCAAAAACCGTATCGGCCTTGGAATTGATCCCGAACCCACACCAGAACCTACACTGAACCCATAACGGTCCTGGAACTGATGCTGACTCCATGCAGATCCTGCAACATATACCTTTCGGTACTGGAACTGAACATCCTACTGATTCTTGAAATGATTAAGATTTCATGTCAGTCATGGAACAAATCCTGATTCCAAGCTCTGATACTACTCCCTTATATATTTCGGGACCTGAATAGTACCTGAATCTGACTCGCTAATGGATCCACTGACTGAATGGAATCCAGTCCAGTTTTCCTATTTTTATTTCTTGTTGCATCGAGGGATCCCGCGGTACTATCGTCAACTCGGACATTTTAATAACATGCCCATTCCATGGACCGTCGCCCTAATCAAGGATTGACTATCCGGCTAAGTGGTACTACTTATTGAAAGCCTGTGTAGACCTGCATGACCTATTACTCCTAAAAGAAGGTTATTTGTTTCAGTTACTTTTTCGTATAAATGTTTTCGCACCGCTTTCATACATCCGGATCCAGTTCTTTGGACCACTGATTGGAACATTTTACTTACACGTAGTAGAAGACATTCTTTAGCTATGCTTAAACCAAAAATTAGGCCCATGCATAGAAAAATCTCGAAAGACCACGGAAAAATGTTCAATTATTAAAATCAGACTGTAACATCATTCTTCTCCATACCTTTCAAAACACTAAAAACTAAGTCGTAGTTGCGTTTTCTATCGTCGATGTGGTTGTCATTGTATGGATGTAAAGTAAGCAAAAAAACATCCAAGCTACCGCTGGAAAGTAACGCTGATCAGCCTTCACTAGAATTTTATAATAGAGAAGAGATTTCATGCATCAGTCCGTCTCTCTGACCTCTACTCCCGTACTGAATGTGTCGCCCTGTTTGACTGACACACAAATTAGGTTATTCTATTTCAAGGGCTCGTATAAGTACATCGGGAAAACGCCGGTTGAGATATCATGATATATTGGAAGGACTTTCAGTACGGTCCAGCCTCTAGCATAGCTGAAACTCGCACCAAAAAGCTTACGATATTTACAGCTAACCATTGCTTTCACGACGTTCCCAGGAATATCATAACGGATGATGAAGTAGGTCTAAGCGGTGCATGCACCTAAGCTTCACGCGTCCTAACGACATAGCCATCAACGCGAAGCAGGAAACATCGACCGACAAATTTGCCTCATAATAAGGGGTTTCCGTTAATTTTATGGCCTTTGAAAACTTTAAATGAACGATGGTAGAAAACTTCTACCATGCTTCTACTACGTACCAAGTGGTCTAAAAAGATCTGAACATGAAGTAGCACACAATTCAAAAGCATCCTATCACACCCTTTCAAAAACTCAATAAAGACGATTAGGGTGATTTTTATTTACTCGACAATGGGTTTGATTATCATTCTCGACCCAAACCAGAACAAAAATTAACGGACATTGTTCCTTCTCTCCAATTCGCTTTCAAATAAATGGTTTTTTTTCCATCACAAAAGTTTAGCATCATTAAAATTTCAAGATTCCTTTAAAAATGTCTCTGACAATGCTGATAGTACCTTTATATTGGATTGTTAGAGAACTTACTGCAATTACAGTGTTTCGTCTTCAGTACGCTCGCATTTTGGGCACCATTCTTCCACTTAAAGCCTAAAACTGAAAGGATCGTTTGCGTAAAGAACGATTTGATCGTGCATTTAATTAACATTCCATTAGCTGAAATGAGGAAGTGTAGTGGGAAAGAAGTAACGAACCATCGAAGAAGAAACTTCCCAAGAAAAGTGAAAAATAGCAGCAAGGAAGCAGGATGTCACCAACACTAATTATCTCACTTCTACAAACAACGAAAGGAAACATCCGGAAGGAAGACACCAAACAACCAGGGCGAGATTCCATGGACAAATTTGTGTTTTATTTTTATTGGTTTTTAACGTTCTTGAAACGTTTACGGCTCTGGTTATCAAACTAAATGAAATCCTTACGATTTGTTATCGTAAGCACCAATCGAAAGAACATCATTGTAGGTGAATTATGTGTTTATCGATAGGATCTTTATGTTTAGTCTTTATTTGGTGGAGAACTGCAATCACTGGTATAAAGATGTAGCCAAAGCTAAGCAACCAATCTGATAAATATGATCTTCCGTTAAGAAAGATTACGTTAACTACTCACACTGAAAGTTAGGAGTCCATTTTCAAGGTTCGTCCGCGGGATATATTTCATTTACTAGATTTCTTGCTTAACATTTTTGTGCGATAAGTCCGTGTTCAAACTTTTGCATCATGCACCAAACAACCCCCTTCCAGCGTATGATTTCCATTGTAAGCAAATGCAATCCGTGTCAACACCATGCAACACGCAACAACCAACGGCGATGGTTTTCGGTCAACCGACTGTGCACACCACGGTACACAGATTTTCCCATGACAATTTACAAAACAAGCGTTCACTTCATTACAAAAATGTTCGCCCGCTGGAATGAAAATAGAATCAACGCGATGAGTTTAGCACGGCTACGTACGTGAATTTTTGCTGGTAAGCATTGCTGTGGGTTTCTCCCAGCCCTGTTCTGTTCTGCATTCAGCTTTGAGCGGTTTGACGGCAAAGTTGATAGCACCCGAAAAAGCCAGCTGAAACAGCGTGAGCTTGCTGTACACAGCAAAAACAAAATTGTATCCTGTGTCGCCCAATTTCGATCTCCTTTCCGTCCTGCATACTGTACGCCTTGCCTAAATCCTCAACGTCCCTGGGCTGCAATGAGGCTTCTCTGACGGTGGAAGGCTCTTTGAGTGTTGGTTGTTAACGCTTTAACCGTTAAGGTTTGCGCTTACCATCAAACTCATGTGTGAGCCGTTATACGGTAAAATTTGCCCCACTGATTTTGGGAACGGTGGAATTTTAGATTTCCCTTCGTAAACTGGCTCGTGAATGTGGGTTGGTAAACCCGCGCACCAACACAAAGTCATAGTCCAAAGCAAACAGCAACAGATGATGATTTTATTTCCTGCGCACGGTACACAGCTGTCGGCAGTGGCAAATGTGACCGACTTCCTGTAGCGACCTGGTGTAATGGATAAGGCCGGCACCCAATGATGGTTTACACGCCTCGTGGAAGAATTTTCACCACACACCGAGCGCACCGAAACCGTCCAGTTGGCAGGTGGGCCAGGTGAGATGAGGAAAGATGAAAACCCAATTTAACGTTTCCTCTCCTCCATGCGTGTATGCGTTCCGCGGGATATATTTAATTTTTGTGAGTCGTTTGCCATTTCACGTACTTTTAACACAAAGCAAAAAGGATGGAAAAGGTCTACGCAGTGCTATTCACACAATATTTGCACAGTGAGCTAAATAATGAAGATACATTGGAATAAAAAGGTAGGTTGCCGTGAAGGTTGCACAGGAACCTTAGCTGTTGGGGTTGAAATAACTTCCATGCTTCATTTAATATAATAATAGTAATTATATAATAATTATTATTATATAATAATATTATTATATTATTATATTATTATTATTATTAAAATGACATAAACAAAACGAAATGTTTGTTTAGTTTCTGCGAGCATCATTTATGCTCTGAAGCATAAAAGCTCAGTTTGATTTCGTAGATTTTTTAAATAGCAATTCAATTGGTTTCAGTAGCTGAAAATAACGATTTTTATTTTATAGGCATAAGTGATTCATTATGTGAAATCGTGTACACACAAACATAAAAAAGTGCCTCACAATCACTTTCATCGGCTTTGCACGTGTTTGCATGTACATGTGCATGTAGCTTTTAGTGTGCTGTTCGTAAAGTCCAGCTCTTACTAGAGCGTAAAAAATCATTCTCTGTAAAGCGTTGGGCTGATCTTCTTCTTTTATGGCACAAGGCTTGGGCTGATAGATGAGCGTAAAAAAGTTTCGCGTATTAATCACTCCAAAAAGCGCAAACGTTTTCCATTTTTCAAATGAGTTTCAAAAACCCCAAACCCCGTATGCTATCATGAAAGCTCCCAAATGACTGCATCCAGTTTTGCAGCACCATCTAGGCATATACGCAAAATGAACGCTGTTTATTGCTCATGCTTTCATGGCGCAAAAACACTTTCCCTCCTGTACGATATAAAAAAACGTTTCCCGTTAGTATGGTGTGTGGGTGAGTATGATGGTAAAGGAAGTCTTTTTACCTTCATTCAAACACGATTTCGTAGACCATACGGATGGAGCGTTTTCGTAAAACGCTTTAAGCACACACATTTTGAAAGTTGAATTTTTGTTTGTCTTATTTTACCATGTTTTACACACATGCATAAAAAATGTCCCTCACATTTCATCAGCTTGACAGAATCATGTGATAACCATGTGAATAACTGCATTTGAGACTATTCGATGCCTTTGTTATTTTAAGACAATTAAGACAAAACAAAAAGTTAACTGCTGCTCTACAGGTCTTTCCTGCATTAATTTTAATGATCGTTGTTCAAAGGGTTGGAAACCATGGAAACCAAATTGTTAACAGACCTTAACATTGAACTGTGACACAAATTGTACAAAAACTCTATAAATTGATCCAAAACTACAAAATATGTTTTCGCTTTATGTAAAAAATGTGCATAAAATTCCAAAAAACATTGCAGATCAAATATTACACGAAAATAATTCAATCATGTTCATCCAAGTACGCTATTTTTTCTGCCGTTTTAGTTAAGTGAGTACCAAACGGTTATCACTTAATTAGAGCGCTGCTTCAGTACAACAGCGCGTAGCATAAACCTCTTGAAACCGTTGTAGACATTCAGGACGTGTTTTATTCAGCAGCATTTATGGGTACATCTTGCTAGGTGTGATTCTTTCTTTCCTTCCGAGACAGTCATCGAGCTTACACTACCATGAATCGTAAAACACTAGCACACCAAACACTAAAGAAGAAGCTTATGCATGAGCAAAGCCGTTAAATGAAATGGCTTCTTCAGTGGAAATGCTTATGGTGTCTAATTCAGCAAACATGGTGGATGCGCCGTCGTCTTTCCTTTTCTTTGCAATTCTGCTGCTTCTGATGGGCTGATATATAGAATGAAGACAAATAAGATTTTGCTGTATTTCACAGCTTGGGATGTTACATTTTAAGTATAAGGCTCGTGCTTTTTTCCCATATTTTATAATACCCTTAATAAGAATTATTTTAAAGCGTTTATTATATTGTCTTAAAACATTGGTATCAAAATAATCGCCAATCATAACTATTTTAAGACAACTTGCTTCTTTTACGCCCTTGATGTCCTTGATCACCGACAATAATTTATTCACTATGTCTGATGTCTTAGTCCTCAGATAAAATGCTTTTACTGTAAGTTCCATCCTTGTTGTGCTTCTAGTTTAAATAGTGCGATATAATTCCCACCACTTTCGCCTTACATAATTTATTAACTAAAATTTTATCATTTTATTGAACAATCTAACAGGATTTTGCGAATCAACTTAATGACGTAGGACACTTCTGCCAATATTATACTAATACTACACGATCATAATTCTGGTTGCATGAAAAAACCAATATAATGATTTATGGACTCTACCTTTTCAAATACAGTGTTAAGTAAAGTAACATGGCAATGCTTCAAAATGTACTTTATAATAAGCCGCTTTTAATATTGCATTTTTTTTAAACGTCAATGTATCTGTTCTTATATGAACTATACAACAAATTTGCTGCGTTTTATGATTTTCGCCATGGTTCGATCCAATTAACACATTTTTTATTCTCTTTTGCCACCCTTTCAAGTAAGGGTTTTTTGCATTACCTCAGTTGATTAAAACATAGAAATAAAATAATGTGCTACCTCACTTACCTTGCAGCTTACGGGAGTGAAGAAAGCACAAAAAAGGCAAACGCAACGGACGGAAGGTATCTCATTACGTAAAATTAAGTATAATAAATTGAGCGTAGCAATACTTGGATGTTTTCAGCCTCATAATTCCTTAAATAGTCACAGTCTGGCTATTCAAAACGGTCTAATGCTGTTGATGTGTATTTTGGGTTCTATAGGATTGGGTCTTTAGAAAACGCAACGTGTTTTCCGCCCATTTTTCGTCACGTTGTATCTATTCCTTTGTTTTATTTTTCCTGTTTCCCTTTTCCATTTTTCTGTTTTCGCTCCCTTTTTAAAATATCTGTCCCGTTGCTCACCGTCCTAATTGCTCATTGTTTTAATTATATTATCGCATCTTAAATTCACAGGAGAGAGAGGTATGGTAACAATTTGCTAGGGGGATGCGAGGAAATGTCATGTTTTATTCATTTATTTATTATTTAGTTATTTTTTCTTTTATTGAACATTTCACTGTGTATTGTATGTACTATGCGCATATACAGGGTCTATTGATGAGACATGTTCCAGTCCGAAATTGATGCGAAATTC
>NW_024428245.1:0-34849 GCF_017562075.2 Anopheles merus | reverse complement strand
GTTTGATGTGCTTTGAGGTCCCATGTAAATTAAAACAAGATTTGACGACTTTGGGTTTGGTCAAAATTCAACCATGGCCACTAGGAGAGGTGCGTTTTGGAAGAAAAAACCTCTAACTTTAACGGCCATAACTTTGTACCAGAAGAGCTAGAGACTTAATTTTTCACCGTTGGAAAGGAAATTAAAAGTTGCACAATGGAAATTTTCTTGGATTTAAGATCAGAGCAAAGCCAGCCATAGTAAATGGCCTCTGAAGTTGAAGGTTTCAAAAAAGTCTCCAAATCCCTTAAGGGGCACCATGGACCCACCATGAAACTTTTTCTCGCAAAAACCATCAAAATTGATACCAATCGCTTTGGTTGATGTGATTTGAGGTCCCATGTAAATTAAAACACGATTGACGACTTTGTGTTTTGGTCAAAATTTCAACCATGGCCACTAGGAGAGGTGCGTTTTTGGAAGAGAAAAAACTCTAACTTTAAACGGCCATAACTTTTGAACCAGAAGAGCTAGAGACTTAATTTTTTCACCGTTGGAAAGGAAATTAAAAGTTGCACAAGGAAATTTTCTTGGATTTAAGATCAGAGCAAAGCCAGCCATAGTAAATGGCCTCTGAAGTTGAAGGTTTCAAAAAAGTCTCCAAATCCCTTAAGGGGCACCATGGACCCACCATGAAACTTTTTTCTCGCAAAAACCATCAAAATTGATACCAATCGCTTTGGTTTGATGTGCTTTGAGGTCCCATGTAAATTAAAACAAGATTTGACGACTTTGTGTTTTGGTCAAAATTTCAACCATGGCCACTAGGAGAGGTGCGTTTTTGGAAGAAAAAACCTCTAACTTTAAACGGCCATAACTTTTGAACCAGAAGAGCTAGAGATTAATTTTTTCACCGTTGGAAAGGAAATTAAAAGTTGCACAATGAAAATTTTCTTGGATTTAAGATCAGAGCAAAGCCAGCCATAGTAAATGGCCTCTGAAGTTGAAGGTTTCAAAAAAGTCTCCAAATCCTTAAGGGGCACCATGGACCCACCATGAAACTTTTTTCTCGCAAAAACCATCAAAATTGATACCAATCGCTTGGTTTGATGTGCTTTGAGGGCCATGTAAATTAAAACAAGATTTGACGACTTTGTGTTTTGGTCAAAATTTCAACCATGGCCACTAGGAGAGGTGCGTTTTGGAAGAAAAAACCTCTAACTTAAACGGCATAACTTTTGAACAGAAGAGCTAGAGACTTAATTTTTTCACCGTTGGAAAGGAAATTAAAAGTTGCACAATGAAAATTTTCTTGGATTTAAGATCAGAGCAAAGCCAGCCATAGTAAATGGCCTCTGAAGTTGAAGGTTTCAAAAAAGTCTCCAATCCCTTAAGGGGCACCATGGACCCACCATGAAACTTTTTTCTCGCAAAAACCATCAAAATTGATACCAATCGCTTTGGTTTGATGTGCTTTGAGGTCCCATGTAAATTAAAACAAGATTTGACGACTTTGTGTTTGGTCAAAATTTCAACCATGCCACTAGGAGAGGTGCGTTTTTGGAAGAAAAAACCTCTAACTTTAAACGGCCATAACTTTTGAACCAGAAGAGCTAGAGACTTAATTTTTTCACCGTTGGAAAGGAAATTAAAAGTTGCACAATGAAAATTTCTTGGATTTAAGATCAGAGCAAAGCCAGCCATAGTAAATGGCCTCTGAAGTTGAAGGTTTCAAAAAAAGTCTCCAAATCCCTTAAGGGCACCATGGACCCACCATGAAACTTTTTTCTCGCAAAAAACCATCAAAATTGATACCAATCGCTTTGGTTGATGTGCTTTGAGGTCCCATGTAAATTAAAACAAGATTTGACGACTTTGTGTTTGGTCAAAATTTCAACATGGCCACTAGGAGAGGTGCGTTTTTGGAAGAAAAAACCTCTAACTTTAAACGGCCATAACTTTTGAACCAGAAGAGCTAGAGACTTAATTTTTTCACCGTTGGAAAGGAAATAAAAGTTGCACAATGAAAATTTTCTTGGATTTAAGATCAGAGCAAAGCCAGCCATAGTAAATGGCCTCTGAAGTTGAAGGTTTCAAAAAAGTCCCAAAATCCCTTAAGGGGCACCATGGACCCACCATGAAACTTTTTTCTCGCAAAAACCATCCAAATTGATACCAATCGCTTTGGTTGATGTGCTTGAGGTCCCATGTAAATTAAAACAAGATTTGACGACGACTTTGTGTTTGGTCAAAATTTCAACCATGGCCACTAGGAGAGGTGCGTTTTTGGGAAGAAGAAAAAACCTCTAACTTTAAACGGCCATAACTTTGAACCAGAAGAGCTAGAGACTTAATTTTTTCACCGTGGAAAGGAAATTAAAAGTTGCACAATGAAATTTTCTTGGATTTAAGATCAGAGCAAAGCCAGCCATAGTAAATGGCCTCTGAAGTTGAAGGTTTCAAAAAAGTCCCCAAATCCCTTAAGGGGCACCATGGACCCACCATGAAACTTTTTTCTCGCAAAAACCATCCAAATTGATACCAATCGCTTTGGTTTGATGTGCTTGAGGTCCCATGTAAATTAAAAACAAGATTTGACGACTTTGTGTTTTGGTCAAAATTTCAACCATGGCCACTAGGAGAGGTGCGTTTTTGGAAGAAAAAACCTCTAACTTTAAACGGCCATAACTTTTGAACCAGAAGAGCTAGAGACGTAATTTTTTCACCGTTGGAAAGGAAATTAAAAAGTTGCACAATGAAAATTTTCTGGATTAAGATCAGAGCAAAGCCAGCATAGTAAATGGCCTCTGAAGTTGAAGGTTTCAAAAAAGTCTCCAAATCCATAAGGCACATGGACCACCATGAAACTTTTTTCTCGCAAAACATCAAAAATGATACCAATCGCTTTGGTTTGATGTGCTTGAGGTCCCATGTAAATTAAAACAAGATTTGACGACTTTGTGTTTTGGTCAAAATTTCAACCATGGCCACTAGGAGAGGTGCGTTTTGGAAGAAAAACCTCTAACTTTAAACGGCCATAACTTTTGAACCAGAAGAGCTAGAGACATATTTTTCACCGTTGGAAAGGAAATTAAAGTTGCACAATGAAATTTTCTTGGATTTAAGATCAGAGCAAAGCCAGCCATAGTAAATGGCCTCTGAAGTTGAAGGTTTCAAAAAAGTCTCCAAATCCCTAAGGGGCACCATGGACCCACCATGAAACTTTTTTCTCGCAAAAACCATCAAAATTGATACCAATCGCTTTGGTGATGTGCTTTGAGGTCCCATGTAAATTAAAACAAGATTTGACGACTTTGTGTTTTGGTCAAAATTTCAACCATGGCCACTAGGAGAGGTGCGTTTTTGGAAGAAAAAACCTCTAACTTTAAACGGCCATAACTTTTGAACCAGAAGAGCTAGAGACTAATTTTTCACCGTTGGAAAGGAAATTAAAAGTTGCACAATGAAAATTTTCTTGGATTTAAGATCAGAGCAAAGCCAGCCATAGTAAATGGCCTCTGAAGTTGAAGGTTTCAAAAAAGTCTCCAAAATCCTTAAGGGGCACCATGGACCCACCATGAAACTTTTTTCTCGCAAAAAAACCCAAAATTGATACCAATCGCTTTGGTTTGATGTGCTTTGAGGTCCCATGTAAATTAAAACAAGATTGACGACTTTGTGTTTTGGTCAAAATTTCAACCATGGCCACTAGGAGAGGTGCGTTTTTGGAAGAAAAAAACTCTAACTTTAAACGGCCATAACTTTGAACCAGAAGAGCTAGAGACTTAATTTTCACCGTTGGAAAGAAATTAAAAGTTGCACAATGGAAATTTTCTTGGATTTAAGATCAGAGCAAGCCAGCCATAGTAAATGGCCTCTGAAGTTGAAGGTTTCAAAAAAGTCTCCAAATCCATAAGGGGCACCATGGACCCACCATGAAACTTTTTCTCGCAAAAACCATCAAAATTGATACCAATCGCTTTGGTTTGATGTGCTTGAGGTCCCATGTAAATTAAAACAAGATTTGACGACTTTGTGTTTTGGTCAAAATTTCAACCATGGCCACTAGGAGAGGTGTGTTTTTGGAAGAAAAAACCTCTAACTTTAAACGGCCATATCTTTGGAACCAGAAGAGCTAGAGACTTAATTTTTTCACCGTTGGAAAGGAAATTAAAAGTTGCACAATGAAAATTTTCTTGGATTTAAGATCAGAGCAAAGCCAGCCATAGTAAATGGCCTCTGAAGTTGAAGGTTTCAAAAAAGTCTCCAAATCCCTTAGGGGCACCATGGACCCACCATGAAACTTTTTTCTCGCAAAAACCATCAAAATTGATACCAATCGCTTTGGTTTGATGTGCTTTGAGGTCCCATGTAAATTAAAACAAGATTTGACGACTTGTGTTTTGGTCAAAATTTCAACCATGGCCACTATAGAGGTGGCGTTTTTGGAAGAAGAAAAAACCTCTAACTTTAAACGGCCATAACTTTTGAACCAGAAGAGCTAGAGACGTAATTTTTTCACCGTTGGAAAGGAAATTAAAAGTTGCACAATGGAATTTTCTTGGATTAAGATCAGAGCAAAGCCAGCCATAGTAAATGGCCTCTGAAGTTGAAGGTTTCAAAAAAGTCTCCAAATCCCTTAAGGGGCACATGGACCCACCATGAAACTTTTTCTCGCAAAAACCATCAAAATTGATACCAATCGCTTTGGTTTGATGTGCCTTGAGGTCCCATGTAAATTAAAACAAGATTTGACGACTTTGTGTTTTGGTCAAAATTTCAACCATGGCCACTAGGAGAGGTGCGTTTTTGGAAGAAAAACCTCTAACTTTAAACGGCCATACTTTGAACCAGAAGAGCTAGAGACTAATTTTTCACCGTTGGAAAGGAAATTAAAAGTTGCACAATGAAATTTCTTGGATTTAAGATCAGAGCAAAGCCAGCCATAGTAAATGGCCTCTGAAGTTGAAGGTTTCAAAAAAGTCTCCAAACCTTAAGGGGCACCATGGACCCACCATGAAACTTTTTTCTCGCAAAAACCATCAAAATTGATACCAATCGCTTTGGTTTGATGTGCTTTGAGGTCCCATGTAAATTAAAACAAGATTTGACGACTTTGTGTTTTGGTCAAAATTTCAACCATGGCCACTAGGAGAGGTGCGTTTTTGGAAGAAAAAACCTCTAACTTAAAACGGCCATAACTTTTGAACCAGAAGAGATAGAGACATAATTTTTCACCGTTGGAAAGGAAATTAAAAGTTGCACAATGAAATTTTCTTGGATTTAAGATCAGAGCAAAGCCAGCCATAGTAAATGGCCTCTGAAGTTGAAGGTTTCAAAAAAGTCTCCAAATCCCATAAGGGCACCATGGACCCACCATGAAACTTTTTTCTCGCAAAAACCATCAAAATTGATACCAATCGCTTTGGTTTGATGTGCCTTGAGGTCCCATGTAAATTAAACAAGATTTGACGACTTTGTGTTTTGGTCAAAATTTCAACCATGGCCACTAGGAGAGGTGCGTTTTTGGAAGAAAAAACCTCTAACTTTAAACGGCCATAACTTTGAACCAGAAGAGCTAGAGACTTAATTTTTTCACCGTTGGAAAGGAAATTAAAAGTTGCACAATGGAAATTTTCTTGGATTAAGATCAGAGCAAAGCCAGCCATAGTAAATGGCCTCTGAAGTTGAAGGTTTCAAAAAAGTCTCCAAATCCCATAGGGGCACCATGGACCCACCATGAAACTTTTTTCTCGCAAAAACCATCAAATTGATACCAATCGCTTTGGTTTGATGTGCCTTGAGGTCCCATGTAAATTAAAACAAGATTTGACGACTTTGTGTTTTGGTCAAAATTTCAACCATGGCCACTAGGAGAGGTGCGTTTTTGGAAGAAAAAACCTCTAACTTTAAACGGCCATAACTTTTGAACCAGAAGAGCTAGAGACTTAATTTTTTCACCGTTGGAAAGGAAATTAAAAGTTGCACAATGAAAATTTTCTTGGATTTAAGATCAGAGCAAAGCCAGCCATAGTAAATGGCCTCTGAAGTTGAAGGTTTCAAAAAAGTCTCCAAATCCCTTAAGGGGCACCATGGACCCACCATGAAACTTTTTTCTCGCAAAAACCATCAAAATTGATACCAATCGCTTTGGTTTGATGTGCCTTGAGGTCCCATGTAATTAAAACAAGATTTGACGACTTTGTGTTTTGGTCAAAATTTCAACCATGGCCACTAGGAGAGGTTGTTTTGGAAGAAAAAACCTCTAACTTTAAACGGCCATAACTTTGAACCAGAAGAGCTAGAGACTTAATTTTTCACCGTGGAAAGGAAATTAAAAGTTGCACAATGAAATTTTCTTGGATTTAAGATCAGAGCAAAGCCAGCCATAGTAAATGGCCTCTGAAGTTGAAGGTTTCAAAAAAGTCTCCAAATCCATAGGGGCACGATGGACCCACCATGAAACTTTTTTCTCCAAAAAACCATCAAAATTGATACCAATCGCTTTGCTTAGATGTGCCTTGAGGTCCCATGTAAATAAAACAAGATTTGACGACTTTGTGTTTTGGTCAAAATTTCAACCATGGCCACTAGGAGAGGTGCGTTTTTGGAAGAAAAAAACCTCTAACTTTAAACGGCCATAACTTTTGAACCAGAAGAGCTAGAGACTTAATTTTTCACCGTTGGAAAGGAAATTAAAAGTTGCACAATGAAAATTTTCTTGGATTTAAGATCAGAGCAAAGCCAGCCATAGTAAATGGCCTCTGAAGTTGAAGGTTTCAAAAAAGTCTCCAAATCCCTTAGGGGCACCATGACCCACCATGAAACTTTTTTCTCGCAAAAACCATCAAAATGATACCAATCGCTTTGGTTTGATGTGCTTTGAGGTCCCATGTAAATAAAACAAGATTTGACGACTTTGTGTTTTGGTCAAAATTTCAACCATGGCCACTAGGAGAGGTGCGTTTTTGGAAGAAAAAACCTCTAACTTTAAACGGCCATAACTTTTGAACCAGAAGAGCTAGAGACTTAATTTTTTCACCGTTGGAAAGGAAATTAAAAGTTGCACAATGAAATTTTTTGGATTTAAGATCAGAGCAAAGCCAGCCATAGTAAATGGCCTCTGAAGTTGAAGGTTTCAAAAATGTCTCCAAATCTCATAAGGGGCACCATGGACCCACCATGAAACTTTTTTCTCGCAAAAACCATCCAAATTGATACCAATCGCTTTGGTTTGATGTGCTTTGAGGTCCCATGTAAATTAAAACAAGATTTGACGACTTTGTGTTTGGTCAAAATTTCAACCATGGCCACTAGGAGAGGTGCGTTTTTGGAAGAAAAAACCTCTAACTTTAAACGGCCATAACTTTTGAACCAGAAGAGCTAGAGACTTAATTTTTCACCGTTGGAAAGGAAATTAAAGTTGCACAATGGAAATTTCTTGGATTTAAGATCAGAGCAAAGCCAGCCATAGTAAATGGCCTCTGAAGTTGAAGGTTTCAAAAAAGTCTCCAAATCTCATAAGGGCACGATGGACCCACCATGAAACTTTTTTCTCGCAAAAACCATCAAAATTGATACCAATCGCTTTGGTTTGATGTGCTTGAGGTCCCATGTAAATATAAAACAAGATTTGACGACTTTGTGTTTTGGTCAAAATTCAACCATGGCCACTAGGAGAGGTGCGTTTTTGGAAGAAAAAACCTCTAACTTTAAACGGCCATAACTTTGAACCAGAAGAGCTAGAGACTTAATTTTTTCACCGTTGGAAAGGAAATTAAAGTTGCACAATGGAATTTTCTTGGATTTAAGATCAGAGCAAAGCCAGCCATAGTAAATGGCCTCTGAAGTTGAAGGTTTCAAAAAAGTCTCCAAATCCCTTAAGGGGCACCATGGACCCACCATGAAACTTTTTTCTCGCAAAAAACCATCAAAATTGATACCAATCGCTTTGGTTTGATGTGCCTTGAGGTCCCATGTAAATTAAAACAAGATTTGACGACTTTGTGTTTTGGTCAAAATTTCAACCATGGCCACTAGGAGAGGTGCGTTTTTGGAAGAAAAACCCTCTAACTTTAAACGGCCATAACTTTTGAACCAGAAGAGCTAGAGACTAATTTTTTCACCGTTGGAAAGGAAATTAAAAGTTGCACAATGGAATTTTTCTAAGATCAGAGCAAAGCCAGCCATAGTAAATGGCCTCTGAAGTTGAAGGTTTCAAAAAAGTCTCCAAATCCCTAAGGGCACGATGGACCCACCATGAAACTTTTTCTCGCAAAAAACCATCAAATTGATACCAATCGCTTGGTTTGATGTGCTTTGAGGTCCCATGTAAATTAAAACAAGATTTGACGACTTTGTGTTTTGGTCAAAATTTCAACCATGGCCACTAGGAGAGGTGCGTTTTTGGAAGAAAAAACCTCTAACTTTAAACGGCCATAACTTTTGAACCAGAAGAGCTAGTAGAGACTTAATTTTCACCGTTGGAAAGGAAATTAAAAGTTGCACAATGAAAATTTTCTTGGATTTAAGATCAGAGCAAAGCCCAGTAAATGGCCTCTGAAGTTGAAGGTTTCAAAAAAGTCTCCAAACCTAAGGGGCACATGGACCCACCATGAAACTTTTTCTCGCAAAAAACCATCAAAATTGATACCAATCGCTTTGGTTTGATGTGCCTTGAGGTCCCATGTAAATTAAAACAAGATTTGACGACTTTGTGTTTTGGTCAAAATTTCAACCATGGCCACTAGGAGAGGTGCGTTTTTGGAAGAAAAACCCTCTAACTTTAAACGGCCATAACTTTTGAACCAGAAGAGCTAGAGACTTAATTTTTTCACCGTTGGAAAGGAAATTAAAAGTTGCACAATGGAAATTTCCTTGGATTTAAGATCAGAGCAAAGCCAGCCATAGTAAATGGCCTCTGAAGTTGAAGGTTTCAAAAAAGTCTCCAAATCCCATAGGGGGCACGATGGACCCACCATGAAACTTTTTTCTCGCAAAAACCATCAAAATTGATACCAATCGCTTTGGTTTGATGTGCCTTGAGGTCCCATGTAAATTAAAACAAGATTTGACGACTTTGTGTTTTGGTCAAAATTTCAACCATGGCCACTAGGAGAGGTGCGTTTTTGGAAGAAAAAACCTCTAACTTTAAACGGCCATAACTTTTGAACCAGAAGAGCTAGAGACTTAATTTTTTCACCGTTGGAAAGGAAATTAAAAGTTGCACAATGAAATTTTCTTGGATTAAGATCAGAGCAAAGCCAGCCATAGTAAATGCCTCTGAAGTTGAAGGTTTCAAAAAAGTCCCAAAATCCCTTAAGGGGCACGATGGACCCACCATGAAACTTTTTTCTCGCAAAAACCATCAAAATTGATACCAATCGCTTTGGTTTGATGTGCTTTGAGGTCCCATGTAAATAAAAACAAGATTTGACGACTTTGTGTTTTGGTCAAAATTTCAACCATGGCCACTAGGAGAGGTGCGTTTTTGGAAGAAAAAACCTCTAACTTTAAACGGCCATAACTTTGGAACCAGAAGAGCTAGAGACGTAATTTTTTCACCGTTGGAAAGGAAATTAAAAGTTGCACAATGAAAATTTTCTTGGATTTAAGATCAGAGCAAAGCCAGCCATAGTAAATGGCCTCTGAAGTTGAAGGTTTCAAAAAAGTCTCCAAATCCTTAAGGGGCACCATGGACCCACCATGAAACTTTTTTCTCGCAAAAACCATCAAAATTGATACCAATCGCTTTGGTTTGATGTGCTTGAGGTCCCATGTAATTAAAACAAGATTTGACGACTTTGTGTTTTGGTCAAAATTTCAACCATGGCCACTAGGAGAGGTGCGTTTTTGGAAGAAAAAAACTCTAACTTTAAACGGCCATAACTTTTGAACCAGAAGAGCTAGAGACTAATTTTTTCACGTTGGAAAGGAAATTAAAAGTTGCACAATGAAAATTTTCTTGGATTTAAGATCAGAGCAAAGCCAGCCATAGTAAATGGCCTCTGAAGTTGAAGGTTTCAAAAAAGTCTCCAAATCTCATTAGGGGCACGATGGACCCACCATGAAACTTTTTCTCGCAAAAACCATCAAAATTGATACCAATCGCTTGGTCTTGATGTGCCTTGAGGTCCCATGTAAATAAAAACAAGATTTGACGACTTTGTGTTTTGGTCAAAATTTCAACCATGGCCACTAGGAGAGGTGCGTTTTTGGAAGAAAAAACCTCTAACTTTAAACGGCCATAACTTTTGAACCAGAAGAGCTAGAGACTAATTTTTTCACGTTGGAAAGGAAATTAAAAGTTGCACAATGAAAATTTTCTTGGATTTAAGATCAGAGCAAAGCCAGCCATAGTAAATGGCCTCTGAAGTTGAAGGTTTCAAAAAAGTCTCCAAATCTCATAAGGGGCACCATGGACCCACCATGAAACTTTTTTCTCGCAAAAAACCATCAAATTGATACCAATCGCTTTGGTTTGATGTGCTTGAGGTCCCATGTAAATTAAAACAAGATTTGACGACTTTGTGTTTTGGTCAAAATTTCAACCATGGCCACTAGGAGATGTGCGTTTTTGGAAGAAAAAACCTCTAACTTTAAACGGCCATAACTTTTGAACCAGAAGAGCTAGAGACGTAATCCTTTCACCGTTGGAAAGGAAATTAAAAGTTGCACAATGGAAATTTTCTTGGATTTAAGATCAGAGCAAAGCCAGCCATAGTAAATGGCCTCTGAAGTGAAGGTTTCAAAAAAGTCTCCAAATCCCTTAAGGGGCACCATGGACCCACCATGAAACTTTTTTCTCGCAAAACCATCAAAATTGATACCAATCGCTTTGGTTTGATGTGCCTTGAGGTCCCATGTAAATTAAAACAAGATTTGACGACTTTGTGTTTTGGTCAAAATTTCAACCATGGCCACTAGGAGAGGTGCGTTTTTGGAAGAAAAAACCTCTAACTTTAAACGGCCATAACTTTTGAACCAGAAGAGCTAGAGACTTAATTTTTCACCGTTGGAAAGGAAATTAAAAGTTGCACAATGAAAATTTTCTTGGATTTAAGATCAGAGCAAAGCCAGCCATAGTAAATGGCCTCTGAAGTTGAAGGTTTCAAAAAAGTCTCCAAATCCCTTAAGGGGCACATGGACCACCATGAAACTTTTTCTCGCAAAAACCATCAAAATTGATACCAATCGCTTTGGGTTGATGTGCTTTGAGGTCCCATGTAAATTAAACAAGATTTGACGACTTTGTGTTTTGGTCAAAATTTCAACCATGGCCACTAGGAGAGGTGCGTTTTTGGAAGAAAAAAACTCTACCTTAAACGGCCATAACTTTTGAACCAGAAGAGCTAGAGACTAATTTTTCACCGTTGGAAAGGAAATTAAAAGTTGCACAATGAAAATTTTCTTGGATTTAAGATCAGAGCAAAGCCAGCCATAGTAAATGGCCTCTGAAGTTGAAGGTTTCAAAAAAGTCTCCAAATCCTAAGGGGCACCATGGACCCACCATGAAACTTTTTTCTCGCAAAAACCATCAAAATTCATACCAATCGCTTTGGTTTAATGTGCCTTGAGGTCCCATGTAAATTAAAACAAGATTTGACGACTTTGTGTTTTGGTCAAAATTTCAACCATGGCCACTGGAATGGGTGAATTTTGGAAGAAAAACGGTCCAACTTTAAACGGCCATAACTTTTGAACCAGAAGAGCTAGAGACGTAATTTTTTCACCGTTGGAAAGGAAATTAAAAGTTGCACAATGGAAATTTTCGGATTAAGATCAGAGCAAAGCCAGCCATAGTAAATGGCCTCTGAAGTTGAAGGTTTCAAAAAAGTCTCCAAATCCATTGGGGGCACCATGGACCCACCATGAAACTTTTTTCTCGCAAAAACCATCAAAATTGATACCAATCGCTTTGGTTTGATGTGCCTTGAGCTTGAGGTCCCATGTAAATAAAACAAGATTTGACGACTTTGTGTTTTGGTCAAAATTTCAACCATGGCCACTAGGAGAGGTGCGTTTTGGAAGAAAAAAACCTCTAACTTTAAACGGCCATAACTTTTGAACCAGAAGAGCTAGAGACTTAATTTTTCACCGTTGGAAAGGAAATTAAAAGTTGCACAATGAAAATTTTCTTGGATTAAGATCAGAGCAAAGCCAGCCATAGTAAATGGCCTCTGAAGTTGAAGGTTTCAAAAAGTCTCCAAATCCTTAAGGGGGCACCATGGACCCACCATGAAACTTTTTTCTCGCAAAAACCATCAAATTGATACCAATCGCTTTGGTTTGATGTGCTTTGAGGTCCCATGTAAATTAAAACAAGATTTGACGACTTTGTGTTTGGTCAAAATTTCAACCATGGCCACTAGGAGAGGTGCGTTTTGGAAGAAAAACCTCTAACTTTAAACGGCCATATCTTTGGAACCAGAAGAGCTAGAGACTTAATTTTTTCACCGTTGGAAAGGAAATTAAAAGTTGCACAATGAAAATTTTCTTGGATTTAAGATCAGAGCAAAGCCAGCCATAGTAAATGGCCTCTGAAGTTGAAGGTTTCAAAAAAGTCCCCAAATCCCTTAAGGGGCACCATGGACCCACCATGAAACTTTTTTCTCGCAAAAACCATCAAAATTGATACCAATCGCTTTGGTTTGATGTGCTTTGAGGTCCCATGTAAATTAAAACAAGATTTGACGACTTTGTGTTTGGTCAAATTTCAACCATGGCCACTAGGAGAGGTGCGTTTTTGGAAGAAAAAACCTCTAACTTTAAACGGCCATAACTTTGAACCAGAAGAGCTAGAGACTTAATTTTTCACCGTTGGAAAGGAAATTAAAAGTTGCACAATGGAAATTTTCTTGGATTTAAGATCAGAGCAAAGCAAGCCATAGTAAATGGCCTCTGAAGTTGAAGGTTTCAAAAAAGTCTCCAAATCCATTAAGGGGCACCATGGACCCACCATGAAACTTTTTTCTCGCAAAAACCATCAAAATTGATACCAATCGCTTTGGTTTGATGTGCTTTGAGGTCCCATGTAAATAAAAACAAGATTGACGACTTTGTGTTTTGGTCAAAATTTCAACATGGCCACTAGGAGAGGTGCGTTTTGGAAGAAAAACCTCTAACTTTAAACGGCCATAACTTTGAACCAGAAGAGCTAGAGACTTAATTTTTCACCGTTGGAAAGGAAATTAAAAGTTGCACAATGAAAATTCTTGGATTTAAGATCAGAGCAAAGCCAGCCATAGTAAATGGCCTCTGAAGTTGAAGGTTTCAAAAAAGTCTCCAAATCCCATAGGGGCGACGATGACCCACCATGAAACTTTTTCATCGCGAAAACCATCAAAATTGATACCAATCGCTTTGGTTTGATGTGCTTGAGGTCCCATGTAAATTAAAACAAGATTTGACGACTTTGTGTTTTGGTCAAAATTTCAACCATGGCCACTAGGAGAGGTGCGTTTTTGGAAGAAAAAACCTCTAACTTTAAACGGCCATAACTTTTGAACCAGAAGAGCTAGAGACTTAATTTTTTCACCGTTGGAAAGGAAATTAAAGTTGCACAATGAAAATTTTCTTGGATTTAAGATCAGAGCAAAGCAGCCATAGTAAATGGCCTCTGAAGTTGAAGGTTTCAAAAAGTCTCCAAATCCCTTAGGGGCACGATGGACCCACCATGAAACTTTTTTCTCGCAAAAAACCATCAAATTGATACCAATCGCTTTGGTTTGATGTGCTTGAGGTCCCATGTAAATTAAAACAAGATTTGACGACTTTGTGTTTTGGTCAAAATTTCAACCATGGCCACTAGGAGAGGTGCGTTTTGGAAGAAAAAAACCTCTAACTTTAAACGGCCATAACTTTTGAACCAGAAGAGCTAGAGACTTAATTTTTTCACCGTTGGAAAGGAAATTAAAAGTTGCACAATGGAAATTTCTTGGATTTAAGATCAGAGCAAAGCCAGCCATAGTAAATGGCCTCTGAAGTTGAAGGTTTCAAAAAAGTCTCCAAATCCATAGGGGCACCATGGACCCACCATGAAACTTTTTTCTCGCAAAAACCATCAAAATTGATACCAATCGCTTTGGTTTGATGTGCCTTGAGGTCCCATGTAAATAAAAACAAGATTTGACGACTTTGTGTTTTGGTCAAAATTTCAACCATGGCCACTAGGAGAGGTGCGTTTTGGAAGAAAAACCTCTAACTTTAAACGGCCATAACTTTTGAACCAGAAGAGCTAGAGACTTATTTTTTCACCGTTGGAAAGGAAATTAAAAGTTGCACAATGAAATTTTCTTGGATTTAAGATCAGAGCAAAGCCAGCCATAGTAAATGGCCTCTGAAGTTGAAGGTTTCAAAAAAGTCTCCAAATCCCTTAAGGGGCACCATGGACCCACCATGAAACTTTTTTCTCGCAAAAACCATCAAAATTGATACCAATCGCTTGGTTTGATGTGCTTGAGGTCCCATGTAAATTAAAACAAGATTTGACGACTTTGTGTTTTGGTCAAAATTTCAACCATGGCCACTAGGAGAGGTGCGTTTTGGAAGAAAAACCTCTAACTTTAAACGGCCATAACTTTTGAACAGAAGAGCTAGAGACTTAATTTTTCACCGTTGGAAAGGAAATTAAAAGTTGCACAATGAAAATTTTCTTGGATTTAAGATCAGAGCAAAGCCAGCCATAGTAAATGGCCTCTGAAGTTGAAGGTTTCAAAAAAGTCTCCAAATCCCTTAGGGGCACCATGGACCCACCATGAAACTTTTTTCTCGCAAAAACCATCAAAATTGATACCAATCGCTTTGGTTTGATGTGCTTGAGGTCCCATGTAAATTAAAACAAGATTTGACGACTTTGTGTTTTGGTCAAAATTTCAACCATGGCCACTAGGAGAGGTGCGTTTTGGAAGAAAAAAACCTCTAACTTTAAACGGCCATAACTTTTGAACCAGAAGAGCTAGAGACGTAATTTTTTCACCGTTGGAAAGGAAATTAAAAGTTGCACAATGGAATTTTCTTGGATTTAAGATCAGAGCAAAGCCGACCATAGTAAATGGCCTCTGAAGTTGAAGGTTTCAAAAAAGTCTCCAAATCCTTAAGGGGCACATGGACCCACCATGAAACTTTTTCTCGCAAAAACCATCAAAATGATACCAATCGCTTTGGTTTGATGCCTTGAGGTCCCATGTAAATTAAAACAAGATTTGACGACTTTGTGTTTTGGTCAAAATTTCAACCATGGCCACTAGGAGAGGTGCGTTTTTGGAAGAAAAAAACCTCTAACTTTAAACGGCCATAACTTTTGAACCAGAAGAGCTAGAGACTTAATTTTTTCACCGTTGGAAAGGAAATAAAAGTTGCACAATGAAAATTCTTGGATTTAAGATCAGAGCAAAGCCAGCCATAGTAAATGGCCTCTGAAGTTGAAGGTTTCAAAAAAGTCTCCAAATCCCTAAGGGGCACCATGGACCCACCATGAAACTTTTTCTCGCAAAAACCATCAAAATTGATACCAATCGCTTTGGTTTGATTTGCTTTGAGGTCCCATGTTAATTAAAACAAGATTTGACGACTTTGTGTTTTGGTCAAAATTTCAACCATGGCCACTAGGAGAGGTGCGTTTTGGAAGAAAAAACCTCTAACTTTAAACGGCCATAACTTTTGAACCAGAAGAGCTAGAGACTTAATTTTTTCACCGTTGGAAAGGAAATTAAAAGTTGCACAATGAAAATTTTCTTGGATTTAAGATCAGAGCAAAGCCAGCCATAGTAAATGGCCTCTGAAGTTGAAGGTTTCAAAAAAGTCTCCAAATCCCTTAAGGGGCACCATGGACCCACCATGAAACTTTTTTCTCGCAAAAAACCATCAAAATGATACCAATCGCTTTGGTTTGATGTGCCTTGAGGTCCCATGTAAATTAAAAACAAGATTTGACGACTTTGTGTTTTGGTCAAAATTTCAACCATGGCCACTAGGGAGAGTGCGTTTTGGAAGAAAAAACCTCTAACTTAAACGGCCATAACTTTTGAACCAGAAGAGCTAGAGACTAATTTTTTCACCGTTGGAAAGGAAATAAAAGTTGCACAATGAAATTTTCTTGGATTTAAGATCAGAGCAAAGCCAGCCATAGTAAATGGCCTCTGAGTTGAAGGTTTCAAAAAAGTCTCCAAATCCCTTAAGGGGCACCATGGACCCACCATGAAACTTTTTCTCTCGCAAAAACCATCAAATTGATACCAATCGCTTTGGTTTGATGTGCTTGAGGTCCCATGTAAATTAAAACAAGATTTGACGACTTTGTGTTTTGGTCAAAATTTCAACCATGGCCTCTAGGAGAGGTGCGTTTTTGGAAGAAAAAACCTCTAACTTTAAACGGCCATATCTTTGGAACCAGAAGAGCTAGAGACTTAATTTTTTCACCGTTGGAAAGGAAATTAAAAGTTGCACAATGAAAATTTTCTTGGATTAAGATCAGAGCAAAGCCAGCCATAGTAAATGGCCTCTGAAGTTGAAGGTTTCAAAAAAGTCCCAAATCCCTTAAGGGGCACCATGGACCCACCATGAAACTTTTTTCTCGCAAAAACCATCAAAATTGATACCAATCGCTTTGGTTTGATGTGCTTTGAGGTCCCATGTAAATTAAAACAAGATTTGACGACTTTGTGTTTTGGTCAAAATTTCAACCATGGCCACTAGGAGAGGTGCGTTTTTGGAAGAAAAAACCTCTAACTTTAAACGGCCATAACTTTTGAACCAGAAGAGCTAGAGACTTAATTTTTTCACCGTTGGAAAGGAAATTAAAAGTTGCACAATGAAAATTTTTTGGATTAAGATCAGAGCAAAGCCAGCCATAGTAAATGGCCTCTGAAGTTGAAGGTTTCAAAAAAGTCTCCAAATCCTTAAGGGGCACCATGGACCCACCATGAAACTTTTTTCTCGCAAAAACCATCAAAATTGATACCAATCGCTTTGGTTTGATGTGCTTGAGGTCCCATGTAAATTAAAAACAAGATTTGACGACTTTGTGTTTTGGTCAAAATTTCAACCATGGCCACTAGGAGAGGTGCGTTTTGGAGAAAAAACCTCTAACTTTAAACGGCCATAACTTTGAACCAGAAGAGCTAGAGACTTAATTTTTTCACCGTTGGAAAGGAAATTAAAAGTTGCACAATGAAAATTTCTTGGATTTAAGATCAGAGCAAAGCCAGCCATAGTAAATGGCCTCTGAAGTTGAAGGTTTCAAAAAAGTCTCCAAATCCCTTAAGGGGCACCATGGACCCACCATGAAACTTTTTCTCGCAAAAACCATCAAAATTGATACCAATCGCTTTGGTTTGATGTGCCTTGAGGTCCCATGTAAATTAAAACAAGATTTGACGACTTTGTGTGGGTCAAAATTTCAACCATGGCCACTAGGAGAGGTGCGTTTTGGGAAGAAAAAACCTCTAACTTTAAACGGCCATAACTTTTGAACCAGAAGAGCTAGAGACTTAATTTTTCACCGTTGGAAAGGAAATTAAAAGTTGCACAATGAAAATTTCTTGGATTTAAGATCAGAGCAAAGCCAGCCATAGTAAATGGCCTCTGAAGTTGAAGGTTTCAAAAAAGTCTCCAAATCCCTTAGGGGCACCATGGACCCACCATGAAACTTTTTTCTCGCAAAAACCATCAAAATTGATACCAATCGCTTTGGTTTGATGTGCTTTGAGGTCCCATGTAAATTAAAACAAGATTTGACGACTTTGTGTTTTGGTCAAAATTTCAACCATGGCCACTAGGAGAGGTGCGTTTTGGAAGAAAAAACCTCTAACTTTAAACGGCCATAACTTTTGAACCAGAAGAGCTAGAGACGTAATTTTTTCACCGTTGGAAAGGAAATTAAAAGTTGCACAATGAAATTTTCTTGGATTTAAGATCAGAGCAAAGCCAGCCATAGTAAATGGCCTCTGAAGTTGAAGGTTTCAAAAAAGTCTCCAAATCTCATAAGGGGCACCATGGACCCACCATGAAACTTTTTTCTCGCAAAAACCATCAAAATTGATACCAATCGCTTTGGTTTGATGTGCCTTGAGGTCCCATGTAAATTAAAAAAAGATTTGACGACTTTGTGTTTTGGTCAAAATTTCAACATGGCCACTAGGAGAGGTGCGTTTTGGAAGAAAAAACCTCTAACTTTAAACGGCCATAACTTTTGAACCAGAAGAGCTAGAGACTTAATTTTTCACCGTTGGAAAGGAAATTAAAAGTTGCACAATGGAAATTTTCTGGATTAAGATCAGAGCAAAGCCAGCCATAGTAAATGGCCTCTGAAGTTGAAGAAGGTTTCAAAAAAGTCTCCAAATCCCTTAAGGGGCCCATGGACCCACCATGAAACTTTTTTCTCGCAAAAACCATCAAAATTGATACCAATCGCTTTGGTTGATGTGCTTGAGGTCCCATGTAAATTAAAACAAGATTTGACGACTTTGTGTTTTGGTCAAAATTTCAACCATGGCCACTAGGAGAGGTGCGTTTTTGGAAGAAAAACCTCTAACTTTAAACGGCCATAACTTTGAACCAGAAGAGCTAGAGACGCTTAATTTTTCACCGTTGGAAAGGAAATTAAAAGTTGCACAATGAAATTTTCTTGGATTTAAGATCAGAGCAAAGCCAGCCATAGTAAATGGCCTCTGAAGTTGAAGGTTTCAAAAAAGTCTCAAATCCTTAAGGGGCACCATGGACACCATGACACATGAACTTTTTTCTCGCAAAAACCATCAAAATTGATACCAATCGCTTTGGTTTGATGTGCTTGAGGTCCCATGTAAATAAAACAAGATTTGACGACTTTGTGTTTTGGTCAAAATTTCAACCATGGCCACTAGGAGAGGTGCGTTTTGGGAAGAAAAAACCTCTAACTTTAAACGGCCATAACTTTGAACCAGAAGAGCTAGAGACTTAATTTTTCACCGTTGGAAAGGAAATTAAAAGTTGCACAATGAAAATTTTCTTGGATTTAAGATCAGAGCAAAGCCAGCCATAGTAAATGGCCTCTGAAGTTGAAGGTTTCAAAAAAGTCTCCACATCTCATAAGGGGCACGATGGACCCACCATGAAACTTTTTTCTCCAAAAAACCATCAAAATTGATACCAATCGCTTTGCTTAGATGTGCCTTGAGGTCCCATGTTAATAAAAACAAGATTTGACGACTTTGTGTTTTGGTCAAAATTTCAACATGGCCACTAGGAGAGGTGCGTTTTTGGAAGAAAAAACCTCTAACTTTAAACGGCCATAACTTTTGAACCAGAAGAGCTAGAGACTTAATTTTTTCACCGTTGGAAAGGAAATTAAAAGTTGCACAATGAAAATTTTCTTGGATTTAAGATCAGAGCAAGCCAGCCATAGTAAATGGCCTCTGAAGTTGAAGGTTTCAAAAAAGTCTCCAAATCCCTTAGGGGCACCATGGACCCACCATGAAACTTTTTTCTCGCCAAAACCATCAAAATTGATACCAATCGCTTTGGTTTGATGTGCTTGAGGTCCCATGTAAATAAAAACAAGATTTGACGACTTTGTGTTTTGGTCAAAAATTTCAACCATGGCCACTGGAGAGGTGCGTTTTTGGAAGAAAAAACCTCTAACTTTAAACGGCCATAACTTTTGAACCAGAAGAGCTAGAGACTTAATTTTTCACCGTTGGAAAGAAATTAAAGTTGCACAATGAAAATTTTCTTGGATTTAAGATCAGAGCAAAGCCAGCCATAGTAAATGGCCTCTGAAGTTGAAGTTTCAAAAAAGTCTCCAAATCCCTTAGGGGCACCATGGACCCACCATGAAACTTTTTTCTCGCAAAAACCATCAAAATTGATACCAATCGCTTGGTTTGATGTGCTTTGAGGTCCCATGTAAATTAAAACAAGATTTGACGACTTGTGTTTTGGTCAAAATTTCAACCATGGCCACTAGGAGAGGTGCGTTTTTGGAAGAAAAAACCTCTAACTTTAAACGGCCATAACTTTTGAACCAGAAGAGCTAGAGACTAATTTTTTCACCGTTGGAAGGAAATAAAAGTTGCACAATGGAAATTTTCTTGGATTTAAGATCAGAGCAAAGCCAGCCATAGTAAATGGCCTCTGAAGTTGAAGGTTTCAAAAAAGTCTCCAAATCTCATAGGGGCACGATGGACCCACCATGAAACTTTTTTCTCGCAAAACCATCAAAATTGATACCAATCGCTTTGGTTTGATGTGCCTTGAGGTCCCATGTAAATAAAAACAAGATTTGACGACTTTGTGTTTTGGTCAAAATTTCAACCATGGCCACTAGGAGAGGTGCGTTTTTGGAAGAAAAAACCTCTAACTTTAAACGGCCATAACTTTTGAACCAGAAGAGCTAGAGACATAATTTTTTCACCGTGGAAAGGAAATTAAAAGTTGCACAATGGAAATTTTCTTGGATTTAAGATCAGAGCAAAGCCAGCCATAGTAAATGGCCTCTGAAGTTGAAGGTTTCAAAAAAGTCCCAAAATCCCTTAAGGGGCACGATGGACCCACCATGAAACTTTTTCTCGCAAAAACCATCAAAATTGATACCAATCGCTTTGGTTTGATGTGCTTTGAGGGTCCCATGTAAATTAAAACAAGATTTGACGACTTTGTGTTTTGGTCAAAATTTCAACATGGCCACTAGGAGAGGTGCGTTTTTGGAAGAAAAACCTCTAACTTTAAACGGCCATAACTTTTGAACCAGAAGAGCTAGAGACTTAATTTTTTCACCGTTGGAAAGGAAAAAATTAAAAGTTGCACAATGAAAATTTTCTTGGATTTAAGATCAGAGCAAAGCCAGCCATAGTAAATGGCCTCTGAAGTTGAAGGTTTCAAAAAAGTCTCCATCCCTAAGGGGCACGATGGACCCACCATGAAACTTTTTCTCGCAAAAACCATCAAAAATTGATACCAATCGCTTTGGTTTGATGTGCCTTGAGGTCCCATGTAAATTAAAACAAGATTTGACGACTTTGTGTTGGTCAAAATTTCAACCATGGCCACTAGGAGAGGTGCGTTTTTGGAAGAAAAAACCTCTAACTTTAAACGGCCATAACTTTGAGAACAGAAGAGCTAGAGACTTAATTTTTTCACCGTTGGAAAGGAAATTAAAAGTTGCACAATGAAAATTTCTTGGATTTAAGATCAGAGCAAAGCCAGCCATAGTAAATGGCCTCTGAAGTTGAAGGTTTCAAAAAAGTCCCCAAATCCTAAGGGGCACCATGGACCCACCATGAAACTTTTTCTCGCAAAAACCATCAAAATTGATACCAATCGCTTTGGTTTGATGTGCCTTGAGGTCCCATGTAAATTAAAACAAGATTTGACGACTTTGTGTTTTGGTCAAAATTTCAACCATGGCCACTAGGAGAGGTGCGTTTTTGGAAGAAAAAACCTCTAACTTTAAACGGCCATAACTTTTGAACCAGAAGAGCTAGAGACTTAATTTTTTCACCGTTGGAAAGGAAATTAAAAGTTGCACAATGGAAATTTTCTTGGATTTAAGATCAGAGCAAAGCCAGCCATAGTAAATGGCCTCTGAAGTTGAAGGTTTCAAAAAAGTCTCCAAATCTCATAGGGGCACGATGGACCCACCATGAAACTTTTTTCTCGCAAAAACCATCAAAAATGATACCAATCGCTTTGGTTTGATGTGCCTTGAGGTCCCATGTTAATAAAAACAAGATTTGACGACTTTGTGTTTTGGTCAAAATTTCCCATGGCCACTAGGAGAGGTGCGTTTGAAGAAAAAAACCTCTAACTTTAAACGGCCATAACTTTTGAACCAGAAGAGCTAGAGACTAATTTTTCACCGTTGGAAAGGAAATTAAAAGTTGCACAATGGAAATTTTCTTGGATTTAAGATCAGAGCAAAGCCAGCCATAGTAAATGGCCTCTGAAGTTGAAGGTTTCAAAAAAGTCCCCAAATCCCTTAAGGGGCACGATGGACCCACCTGAAACTTTTTTCTCGCAAAAAACCATCAAAATGATACCAATCGCTTGGTTTGATGTGCCTTGAGGTCCCATGTAAATAAAACAAGATTTGACGACTTGTGTTTTGGTCAAAATTTCAACCATGGCCACTAGGAGAGGTGCGTTTTGGAAGAAAAAACCTCTAACTTTAAACGGCCATAACTTTTGAACCAGAAGAGCTAGAGACTTAATTTTTTCACCGTTGGGAAAGGAAATTAAAATTGTTGCAGAAAATGATAAATCTTGAGACTTAAAGGCAGCACCATAGTAAATGGCCTCTGAAGTTGAAGGTTTCAAAAAAGTCTCCAAATCCCTAAGGGGCACCATGGACCCACCATGAAACTTTTTTCTCGCAAAAACCATCAAAATTGATACCAATCGCTTTGGTTTGATGTGCTCTTGAGGTCCCATGTAAATTAAAACAAGATTTGACGACTTGTGTTTTGGTCAAATTTCAACCATGGCCACTAGGAGAGGTGCGTTTTTGAAGAAAAAAAAACCTCTAACTTTAAACGGCCATAACTTTTGAACCAGAAGAGCTAGAGACTAATTTTTTCACCGTTGGAAAGGAAATTAAAAGTGCACAATGAAAATTTTCTTGGATTTAAGATCAGAGCAAAGCCAGCCATAGTAGTAAATGGCCTCTGAAGTTGAAGGTTTCAAAAAAGTCCCAAATCCCTTAGGGGCACCATGGACCCACCATGAAACTTTTTCTCGCAAAAAACCATCAAATTGATACCAATCGCTTTGGTTTGATGTGCCTTGAGGTCCCATGTAAATTAAAACAAGATTTGACGACTTTGTGTTTTGGTCAAAATTTCAACCATGGCCACTAGGAGAGGTGCGTTTTTGGAAGAAAAAACCTCTAACTTTAAACGGCCATAACTTTTGAACCAGAAGAGCTAGAGACATAATTTTTCACCGTTGGAAAGGAAATAAAAAGTTGCACAATGGAAATTTCTTGGATTTAAGATCAGAGCAAAGCCAGCCATAGTAAATGGCCTCTGAAGTTGAAGGTTTCAAAAAAGTCTCCAAATCCCATAGGGGCACCATGGACCCACCATGAAACTTTTTTCTCGCAAAAACCATCAAAATTGATACCAATCGCTTTGTTTGATGTGCTTGAGGTCCATGTAAATTAAAACAAGATTTGACGACTTTGTGTTTTGGTCAAAATTTCAACCATGGCCACTAGGAGGAGGTGCGTTTTTGGAAGAAAAAACCTCTAACTTTAAACGGCCATAACTTTTAAACAGAAGAGCTAGAGACTAATTTTTTCACCGTTGGAAAGGAAATTAAAAGTTGCAATGGAAATTTCTTGGATTTAAGATCAGAGCAAAGCCAGCCATAGTAAATGGCCTCTGAAGTTGAAGGTTTCAAAAAAGTCTCCAAATCTAAGGGGCACCATGGACCCACCATGAAACTTTTCTCGCAAAAACCATCAAAATTGATACCAATCGCTTTGGTTTGATGTGCTTTGAGGTCCCATGTAATTAAAACAAAGATTTGACGACTTTGTGTTTTGGTCAAAATTTCAACCATGGCCACTAGGAGAGGTGCGTTTTGGAAGAAAAAAACCTCTAACTTTAACGGCCATAACTTTTGAACCAGAAGAGCTAGAGACTAATTTTTTCACCGTTGGAAAGGAAATTAAAAGTTGCACAATGGAAAATTCTTGGATTTAAGATCAGAGCAAAGCCAGCCATAGTAAATGGCCTCTGAAGTTGAAGGTTTCAAAAAAGTCTCCAAATCCCTTAAGGGGCACCATGGACCACCATGAAACTTTTTTCGCAAAAAACCATCAAAATTGATACCAATCGCTTTGGTTTGATGTGACTTGAGGTCCCATGTAAATTAAAACACAAGATTTGACGACTTTGTGTTTTGGTCAAAATTTCAACCATGGCCACTAGGAGAGGTGCGTTTTGGAAGAAAAAACCTCTAACTTTAAACGGCCATAACTTTTGAACCAGAAGAGCTAGAGACTTAATTTTTTCACCGTTGGAAAGGAAATTAAAGTTGCACAATGAAAATTTTCTTGGATTTAAGATCAGAGCAAAGCCAGCCATAGTAAATGGCCTCTGAAGTTGAAGGTTTCAAAAAAGTCTCCAAATCCCTAAGGGGCACGATGGACCCACCATGAAACTTTTTCTCGCAAAAACCATCAAAATTGATACCAATCGCTTTGGTTTGATGTGCCTTGAGGTCCCATGTAAATAAAACAAGATTTGACGACTTTGGTTTTGGTCAAAATTTCAACCATGGCCACTAGGAGAGGTGCGTTTTGGAAGAAAAAAACCTCTAACTTTAAACGGCCATAACTTTTGAACCAGAAGAGCTAGAGACTTAATTTTTCACCGTTGGAAAGGAAATTAAAAGTTGCACAATGGAAATTTTCTTGGATTTAAGATCAGAGCAAAGCCAGCATAGTAAATGGCCTCTGAAGTTGAAGGTTTCAAAAAAGTCTCCAAATCCCTTAAGGGGCACCATGGACCCACCATGAAACTTTTTCTCGCAAAAAACCATCAAAATTGATACCAATCGCGTTTGATGTGCTTGAGGTCCCATGTAAATTAAAACAAGATTTGACGACTTTGTGTTTTGGTCAAAATTTCAACCATGGCCACTAGGAGAGGTGCGTTTTTGGAAGAAAAAACCTCTAACTTTAAACGGCCATAACTTTTGAACCAGAAGAGCTAGAGACTTAATTTTTTCACCGTTGGAAGGAAATTAAAAGTTGCACAATGGAAATTTTCTTGGATTTAAGATCAGAGCAAAGCCAGCCATAGTAAATGGGCCTCTGAAGTTGAAGGTTTCAAAAAAGTCTCCAAATCCCTTAGGGGCACGATGGACCCACCATGAAACTTTTTTCTCGCCAAAAACCATCAAAATTGATACCAATCGCTTTGGTTTGAATGTGCTTGAGGTCCCATGTAAATAAAACAAGTTGACGACTTTGGTTTTGGTCAAAATTTCAACCATGGCCACTAGGAGAGGTGCGTTTTTGGAAGAAAAAACCTCTAACTTTAAACGGCCATAACTTTTGAACCAGAAGAGCTAGAGACTAATTTTTTCACCGTTGGAAAGGAAATTAAAAGTTGCACAATGGAAATTTTCTTGGATTTAAGATCAGAGCAAAGCCAGCCATAGTAAATGGCCTCTGAAGTTGAAGGTTTCAAAAAAGTCTCCAAATCCCTAAGGGGCACGATGGACCCACCATGAAACTTTTTTCTCGCAAAAACCATCAAAATTGATACCAATCGCTTTGGTTTTGATGTGTTGAGGTCCCATGTAAATTAAAACAAGATTTGACGACTTTGGTTTTGGTCAAAATTTCAACCATGGCCACTAGGAGAGGTGCGTTTTTGGAAGAAAAAACCTCTAACTTTAAACGGCCATAACTTTTGAACCAGAAGAGCTAGAGACTAATTTTTTCACCGTTGGAAAGGAAATTAAAAGTTGCACAATGAAATTTTCTTGGATTTAAGATCAGAGCAAAGCAGCCATAGTAAATGGCCTCTGAAGTTGAAGGTTTCCAAAAAGTCTCCAAATCTCATAGGGGCACATGGACCCACCATGAAATTTTTCTCGCAAAAACCATCAAAATTGATACCAATCGCTTTGGTTTGATGTGCCTTGAGGTCCCATGTAAATAAAAACAAGATTTGACGACTTTGTGTTTTGGTCAAATTTCAACCATGGCCACTAGGAGAGGTGCGTTTTTGGAAGAAAAAAACCTCTAACTTTAAACGGCCATAACTTTTGAACCAGAAGAGCTAGAGACTTAATTTTTTCACCGTTGAAAGGAAATAAAAGTTGCACAATGAAAATTTTCTTGGATTTAAGATCAGAGCAAAGCCAGCCATAGTAAATGGCTCTGAAGTTGAAGGTTTCAAAAAAGTCTCCACATCTCATAAGGGGCACGATGGACCCACCATAAAACTTTTTTCTCCCAAAAACCATCAAAATTGATACCAATCGCTTTGCTTAGATGTGCCTTGAGGTCCCATGTTAATAAAAACAAGATTTGACGACTTTGTGTTTTGGTCAAAATTTCAAGCATGGCCACTAGGAGAGGTGCGTTTTTGGAAGAAAAAACCTCTAACTTTAAACGGCCATAACTTTGAACCAGAAGAGCTAGAGACTTAATTTTCACCGTTGGAAAGGAAATTAAAAGTTGCACAATGAAAATTTCTTGGTTAAGATCAGAGCAAAGCCAGCCATAGTAAATGGCCTCTGAAGTTGAAGGTTTCAAAAAAGTCCCAAATCCCTTAAGGGGCACCATGGACCACCATGAAACTTTTTTCTCGCAAAAACCATCAAATTGATACCAATCGCTTTGGTTTGATGTGCCTTGAGGTCCCATGTAAATAAAACAAGATTTGACGACTTTGTGTTTGGTCAAAATTTCAACCATGGCACTAGGAGAGGTGCGTTTTTGGAAGAAAGAAAAAACTCTAACTTTAAACGGCCATAACTTTGGACCAGAAGAGCTAGAGACTTAATTTTTTCACCGTTGGAAAGGAAATTAAAAGTTGCACAATGAAAATTTTCTGGATTTAAGATCAGAGCAAAGCCAGCCATAGTAAATGGCCTCTGAAGTTGAAGGTTTCAAAAAAGTCTCCAAATCCCTTAAGGGGCAATGGACCCACCATGAAACTTTTTTCTCGCAAAAACCATCAAAATTGATACCAATCGCTTTGGTTTGATGTGCTTGAGGTCCCATGTAAATTAAAACAAGATTTGACGACTTTTGGTTTTGGTCAAAATTTCAACCATGGCCACTAGGAGAGGGTGCGTTTTTGGAAGAAAAAACCTCTAACTTTAAACGGCCATAACTTTTGAACCAGAAGAGCTAGAGACTTAATTTTTTCACCGTTGGAAAGGAAATTAAAAGTTGCACAATGAAATTTCTGGATTAAGATCAGAGCAAAGCCAGCCATAGTAAATGGCCTCTGAAGTTGAAGGTTTAAAAAAGTCTCCAAATCCCTTAAGGGGCACCATGGACCCACCATGAAACTTTTTTCTCGCAAAAACATCAAAATTGATACCAATCGCTTTGGTTTGATGTGCCTTGAGGTCCCATGTAAATTAAAACAAGATTTGACGACTTTGTTGTTTTGGTCAAAATTTCAACCATGGCCACTAGGAGAGGTGCGTTTTTGAAGAAAAAACCTCTAACTTTAAACGGCCATAACTTTTGAACCAGCAGAAGAGCTGAGACTTAATTTTTTCACCGTTGGAAAGGAAATTAAAAGTTGCACAATGAAATTTCTTGGATTAAGATCAGAGCAAAGCCAGCCATAGTAAATGGCCTCTGAAGTTGAAGGTTTCAAAAAAGTCTCCCAATCTCATAGGGCACGATGGACCACCATGAAACTTTTTTCTCGCAAAAACCATCAAAATTGATACCAATCGCTTTGGTTGATGTGCCTTGAGGTCCCATGTAAATAAAAACAAGATTTGACGACTTGTGTTTTGGTCAAAATTTCAACCATGGCCACTAGGAGAGGGGCGTTTTTGGAAGAAAAAACCTCTAACTTTAAACGGCCATAACTTTTGAACCAGAAGAGCTAGAGACTTAATTTTTCACCGTTGGAAAGGAAATTAAAAGTTGCACAATGAAAATTTCTTGGATTAAGATCAGAGCAAAGCCAGCATAGTAAATGGCCTCTGAAGTTGAAGGTTTCAAAAAAGTCTCCAAATCCCTTAGGGGCACCATGGACCCACCATGAAACTTTTTTCTCGCAAAAACCATCAAAATGATACCAATCGCTTTGGTTTGATGTGCTTTGAGGTCCCATGTAATTAAAAACAAGATTTGACGACTTTGTGTTTTGGTCAAAATTTCAACATGGCCACTAGGGGAGGTGCGTTTTTGGAAGAAAAAACCTCTAACTTTAAACGGCCATATCTTTGAACCAGAAGAGCTAGAGACTTAATTTTTTCACCGTTGGAAAGGAAATTAAAAGTTGCACAATGAAATTTTCTTGGATTTAGATCAGAGCAAAGCCAGCCATAGTAAATGGCCTCTGAAGTTGAAGGTTTCAAAAAAGTCTCCAAATCCTTAAGGGGCACATGGACCCACCATGAAACTTTTTTCTCGCAAAAACCATCAAAATTGATACCAATCGCTTTGGTTTGATGTGCTTTGAGGTCCCATAATTAAAAACAAGATTTGACGACTTTGTGTTTTGGTCAAAATTTCAACCATGGCCACTAGGAGAGGTGCGTTTTTGGAAGAAAAAAACCTCTAACTTTAAACGGCCATAACTTTTGAACCAGAAGAGCTAGAGACTTAATTTTTCACCGTTGGAAAGGAAATTAAAAGTTGCACAATGAAAATTTTCTTGGATTTAAGATCAGAGCAAAGCCAGCCATAGAAAATGGCCTCTGAAGTTGAAAGTTTCAAAAAAGTCTTCAAATCTCATAGGGGCATGATGGACCCACCATGAAACTTTTTTCTCGCAAAAACCATCAAAATTGATACCAATCGCTTTGGTTTGATGTGCCTTGAGGTCCCATGTAAATAAAACAAGATTTGACGACTTTGTGTTTTGGTCAAAATTTCAACCATGGCCACTAGGAGAGGTGCGTTTTTGGAAGAAAAAACCTCTAACTTTAAACGGCCATAACTTTTGAACCAGAAGAGCTAGAGACTTAATTTTTCACCGTTGGAAAGGAAATTAAAAGTTGCACAATGAAAATTTTTTGGATTAAGATCAGAGCAAGCCATCCATAGTAAATGGCCTCTGAAGTTGAAGGTTTCAAAAAAGTCTCCAAATCCCTTAAGGGGCACCATGGACCCACCATGAAACTTTTTTCTCGCAAAAACCATCAAAATTGATACCAATCGCTTTGGTTTGATGTGCCTTGAGGTCCCATGTAAATTAAACAAGATTTGACGACTTGTGTTTTGGTCAAAATTTCAACCATGGCCACTGAGGAGAGTGCGTTTTTGGAAGAAAAAACCTCTAACTTTAAACGGCCAAACTTTTGAACCAGAAGAGCTAGAGACTTAATTTTTTCACCGTTGGAAAGGAAATTAAAAGTTGCACAATGAAAATTTTCTTGGATTTAAGATCAGAGCAAAGCCAGCCATAGTAAATGGCCTCTGAAGTTGAAGGTTTCAAAAAAGTCTCCCAAATCCATAGGGGCCATGGACCCACCATGAAACTTTTTTCTCGCAAAACCATCAAAATTGTACCAATCGCTTTGGTTTGATGTGCCTTGAGGTCCATGTAAATTAAAACAAGATTTGACGACTTTGTGTTTTGGTCAAAATTTCAACCATGGCCACTAGGAGAGGTGCGTTTTTGGAAGAAAAAACCTCTAACTTTAAACGGCCATATCTTTGGAACCAGAAGAGCTAGAGACTTAATTTTTCACCGTGGAAAGGAAATTAAAAGTTGCACAATAGAAATTTTCTTGGATTTAAGATCAGAGCAAAGCCAGCCATAGTAAATGGCCTCTGAAGTTGAAGGTTTCAAAAAAGTCTCCAAATCCCAAGGGGCACGAGGACCCACCATGAAACTTTTTCTCGCAAAAAACCATCAAAATGATACCAATCGCTTTGGTTTGATGTGCTTTGAGGTCCCATGTAAATTAAAACAAGATTTGACGACTTTGTGTTTTGGTCAAATTTCAACCATGGCCACTAGGAGAGGTGGTTTGGAAGAAAAAAACCTCTAACTTTAAACGGCCATAACTTTTGAACCAGAAGAGCTAGAGAGACTAATTTTTTCACCGTTGGAAAGGAAATTAAAAGTTGCACAATGGAAATTTTCTTGGATTTAAGATCAGAGCAAAGCCAGCCATAGTAAATGGCCTCTGAAGTTGAAGGTTTCAAAAAGTTCCAAATCCCTTAAGGGGCACCATGGACCACCATGAAACTTTTTTCGCCTCCGAAAACCATCAAAATTGATACCAATCGCTTTGGTTTGATGTGCTTGAGGTCCCATGTAAATTAAAACAAGATTTGACGACTTTGTGTTTTGGTCAAAATTTCAAACCATGGCCACTAGGAGAGGTGCGTTTTTGGAAGAAAAAACCTCTAACTTTAAACGGCCATAACTTTTGAACCAGAAGAGCTAGAGACTTAATTTTTTCACGTTGGAAAGGAAATTAAAAGTTGCACAATGAAATTTTCTTGGATTTAAGATCAGAGCAAAGCCAGCCATAGTAAATGGCCTCTGAAGTTGAAGGTTTCAAAAAAGTCTCCAAATCCTTAGGGGCACGATGGACCCACCATGAAACTTTTTTCTCGCAAAAACAATCAAAATTGATACCAATCGCTTTGGTTGATGTGCTTGTGAGGTCCCATGTAAATTAAACAAGATTTGACGACTTTGTGTTTTGGTCAAAATTCAACCATGGCCTAGGAGGGAGGTGGTTTTTGGAAGAAAAAAACTCTAACTTTAAACGGCCATAACTTTTGAACCAGAAGAGCTAGAGACGACTTAATTTTTTCACCGTTGGAAAGGAAATTAAAAGTGCACAATGAAAATTTCTTGGATTTAAGATCAGAGCAAAGCCAGCCATAGTAAATGGCCTCTGAAGTTGAAGGTTTCAAAAAAGTCTCCAAATCCCTTAAGGGGCACCATGGACCCACCATGAAACTTTTTCTCGCAAAAAACCATCAAAATTGATACCAATCGCTTGGTTGTGATGTGCTTTGAGGTCCCATGTAAATTAAAACAAGATTTGACGACTTTGTGTTTTGGTCAAAATTCAACCATGGCCACATGGAGAGGTGCGTTTTTGGAAGAAAAAACCTCTAACTTTAAACGGCCGGCCACTTTTGAACCAGAAGAGCTAGAGACTTAATTTTTTCACCGTTGGAAAGGAATTAAAGTTGCACAATGGAAATTTTCTGGGATTTAAGATCAGAGCAAAGCCAGCCATAGTAAATGCCTCTGAAGTGAAGGTTTCAAAAAAGTCTCCAAATCTCATAGGGCACGATGGACCCACCATGAAACTTTTTTCTCGCAAAACCATCCAAATTGATACCAATCGCTTGGTTTGATGTGCCTGAGGTCCCATGTAAATAAAAAAGATTTGACGACTTTGTGTTTTGGTCAAAAATTTCAACCATGGCCACTAGGAGAGGTGCGTTTTTGGAAGAAAAAACCTCTAACTTTAAACGGCCATAACTTTTGAACCAGAAGAGCTAGAGACATAATTTTTTCACCGTTGGAAAGGAAATTAAAAGTTGCACAATGAAAATTTTCTTGGATTTAAGATCAGAGCAAAGCCAGCCATAGTAAATGGCCTCTGAAGTTGAAGGTTTCAAAAAAAGTCTCCAAATCCCTTAAGGGGCACCATGGACCCACCATGAAACTTTTTTCTCGCAAAAACCATCAAAATTGATACCAATCGCTTGGTTTGATGTGCTTTGAGGTCCCATGTAAATAAAACAAGATTTGACGACTTTGTGTTTTGGTCAAAATTTCAAACCATGGCCACTAGGAGAGGTGCGTTTGTGAAGAAGAAAAACCTCTAACTTTAAACGGCCATAACTTTTGAACCAGAAGAGCTAGAGACTTAATTTTTCACGTTGGAAAGGAAATTAAAAGTTGCACAATGAAAATTTCTTGGATTTTTAAGATCAGAGCAAAGCAGCCATAGTAAATGGCCTCTGAAGTTGAAGGTTTCAAAAAAAGTCTCCAAATCTCATAGGGGCACGATGGACCCACCATGAAACTTTTTTCTCGCAAAAACCATCCAAATTGATACCAATCGCTTTGGTTTGATGTGCCTTGAGGTCCCATGTAAATAAAACAAGATTTGACGACTTGTGTTTTGGTCAAAATTTAACCATGGCCACTAGGAGAGGTGCGTTTTTGGAAGAAAAAACCTCTAACTTTAAACGGCCATAACTTTTGTACCAGAAGAGCTAGAGACTTAATTTTTTCACCGTTGGAAAGGAAATTAAAAGTTGCACAATGGAAATTTCTTGGATTTAAGATCAGAGCAAAGCCAGCCATAGTAAATGGCCTCTGAAGTTGAAGGTTTCAAAAAAGTCTCCAAATCCTTAAGGGGCACCATGGACCCACCATGAAATTTTTTCTCGCAAAAATCAAAATGATACCAATCGCTTTGGTTTGATGTGCTTTGAGGTCCCATGTAATTTAAAACAAGATTTGACGACTTTGTGTTTTGGTCAAAATTTCAACCATGGCCACTAGGAGAGGTGCGTTTTGGAAGAAGAAAAAACCTCTAACTTTAAACGGCCATAACTTTTGAACCAGAAGAGCTAGAGACATAATTTTTTCACCGTTGGAAAGGAAATTAAAAGTTGCACAATGGAAATTTTCTTGGATTATAGATCAGAGCAAAGCCAGCCATAGTAAATGGCCTCTGAAGTTGAAGGTTTCAAAAAAGTCTCCAAATCCCTTAAGGGGCACCATGGACCCACCATGAAACTTTTTCTCGCAAAAACCATCAAAATTGATACCAATCGCTTTGGTTGATGTGCTTGAGGTCCCATGTAAATTAAAACAAGATTTGACGACTTTGTGTTTTGGTCAAAATTTCAACCATGGCCACTAGGAGAGGTGCGTTTTTGGAAGAAAAAACCTCTACACTTTAAACGGCCATAACTTTTGAACCAGAGAAGAGCTAGAGACTTAATTTTTTCACCGTTGGAAAGGAAATTAAAAGTTGCACAATGAAATTTTCTGGATTTAAGATCAGAGCAAAGCCAGCCATAGTAAATGGCCTCTGAAGTTGAAGGTTTCAAAAAGTCCCCAAATCCTTAAGGGGCACGATGGACCCACCATGAAACTTTTTTCTCGCAAAAACCATCAAAATTGATACCAATCGCTTTGGTTGATGTGCTTGATAGTGCTGTGTCCCATGTAAATTAAAAACAAGATTTGACGACTTTGTGTTTTGGTCAAAATTTCAACCATGGCCACTAGGAGAGGTGCGTTTTTGGAAGAAAAAACCTCTAACTTTAAACGGCCATAACTTTTGAACCAGAAGAGCTAGAGACTTAATTTTTTCACCGTTGGAAAGGAAATTAAAAGTTGCACAATGAAAATTTCTTGGATTTAAGATCAGAGCAAAGCCAGCCATAGTAAATGGCCTCTGAAGTTGAAGGTTTCAAAAAAGTCTCCAAATCTCATAGGGGCACGATGGACCCACCATGAAACTTTTTTCTCGCAAAACCATCAAAATTGATACCAATCGCTTTGGTTTGATGTGCCTTGAGGTCCCATGTAAATAAAAACAAGATTTGACGACTTTTGTTGTGGTCAAAATTTCAACCATGGCCATAGGAGAGGTGCGTTTTTGGAAGAAAAAACCTCTAACTTTAACGGCCATAACTTTTGAACCAGAAGAGCTAGAGACTTAATTTTTCACCGTTGGAGGAAGGAAATTAAAGTTGCACAATGGAAATTTCTTGGATTTAAGATCAGAGCAAAGCCAGCCATAGTAAATGGCCTCTGAAGTTGAAGGTTTCAAAAAAAGTCTCCCAATCCCTTAAGGGGGCACATGGACCAACCATGAAACTTTTTTCTCGCAAAAACCATCAAAATTGCTACCAACGCTTTGGTTTGATGTGCCTTGAGGTCCCATGTAAATTAAAACAAGATTTGACGACTTTGTGTTTTGGTCAAAATTTCAACCATGGCCACTAGGAGAGGTGCGTTTTGGAAGAGAAAAAACCTCTAACTTTAAACGGCCATAACTTTTGTACCAGAAGAGCTAGAGACTTAATTTTTCACCGTTGGAAAGGAAATTAAAAGTTGCACAATGGAAATTTTCTTGGATTTAAGATCAGAGCAAAGCCAGCCATAGTAAATGGCCTCTGAAGTTGAAGGTTTCAAAAAAGTCTCCAAATCTAATAGGGCACCATGGACCCACCATGAAACTTTTTCTCGCAAAAAAACCATCAAAATTGATACCAATCGCTTTGGTGATGTGTTGATCTTGAGGTCCCATGTAATAAAACAAGATTTGACGACTTTGTGTTTTGGTCAAATTTCAACATGGCCACTAGGAGAGGTGCGTTTTGGAAGAAAAAACCTCTAACTTTAAACGGCCATAACTTTTGAACCAGAAGAGCTAGAGAGACTTAATTTTTTCACCGTTGGAAAGGAAATTAAAGTTGCACAATGAAAATTTTCTTGGATTTAAGATCAGAGCAAAGCCAGCCATAGTAAAGCCTGCCTCTGAAGTTGAAGGTTTCAAAAAAGTCTCCAAATCCTAAGGGGCACCATGGACCCACCATGAAACTTTTTTCTCGCAAAAACCATCAAAATTGATACCAATCGCTTGGTTTGATGTGCTTTGAGGTCCCATGTAAATTAAAACAAGATTTGACGACTTTGTGTTTGGTCAAAATTTCAACCATGGCCATAGGAGAGGTGCGTTTTTGGAAAGAAAAAACCTCTAACTTTAAAACGGCCATAACTTTTGAACCAGAAGAGCTAGAGACTTAATTTTTTCACCGTTGGAAAGGAAATTAAAAGTTGCACAATGGAAATTTTTTTGATTTAGATCAGAGCAAAGCCAGCCATAGTAAATGGCCATGAAGTTGAAGGTTTCAAAAAAGTCCCAAATCTTAAGGGGCACGATGGACCCACCATGAAACTTTTTCTCGCAAAAACCATCAAAATTGATACAATCGCTTTGGTTTGATGTGCTTTGAGGTCCCATGTAAATAAAAACAAGATTGACGACTTTGTTTTGGTCAAAATTTCAACCATGGCCACTAGGAGAGGTGCGTTTTGGAAGAAAAAACCTCTAACTTAAACGGCCATAACTTTTGAACCAGAAGAGCTAGAGACTAATTTTTCACCGTTTGGAAAGGAAATTAAAGTTGCACAATGAAAATTTTCTTGGATTAAGATCAGAGCAAAGCCAG